>NC_056726.1:1613064224-1613142699 GCF_019279795.1 Protopterus annectens | reverse complement strand
CATACATGTGTTTGATTGTCAGGGTGTTCATATGGTCATCCGGGTTTAGGCTTGTCCGACTGGGGACCGGGACTGACCTGTACCTAGTTGAAAGTCAGACTTAGCACGGGGCCATCGTTAGATCCACTTTTAGCCTTCTACCTGTGCTTGGGGATGCAGAAGTTGCTCACCTCTGGCCATCCTCAGATATAACAGCATTAAATATTACGGGGGTTTCTGCTGCTGTTTCCCTTCACATTCATTATGATTGCTATATTGTGACCATGTTCATTCTTTGTATATATATATATATATATATATATATATATATATATATATATATATATATATATATATATATATATATATTGGTCTGTACATACACATGCATAGGTTCATAGGTTCATAGGTTCATACTAGGCTATCTGCCCTAGGGCATTTATAAGCCTAGCCAGAGTGTGTTTGGCTTTCACCACCCATTTTAAATGAATTTTGCTATGCCCTTTTTCGAGGTTAGTATACTGTGCCTCTGTCTAACAGTGACACAGAAGTGATACCCGGGGTAAACCTACTATCTCCCATCCACTCATCAAGATTCCTCTTGAAGAGAGTCAATGAGGGACTCTGCCTAACCTGGACTGGGATTTTATTCTAGAGTGAAGGGAGCCTCTGGGTTATGAATCTGTCCCTCCAGCATGTCCTATTTATTTCAGCGCTGAGGTTCAAGTCTCTCGAGCGTGTAGCTCGATGGGATTTGGATTTTCTGAGGTGCAGCATGCCCATTGATTCCGGGTTGGACATGGATTTATACGTCAGGCATAGACCGCCTCTGAGCAGGCAGTATGCCTCTGAGTACAGCTGGAGTTTCTTTAACCAGGCAGCATATGGCATCTGTTTGAGCCCTTTGATTCTCTTGGTGAGGTACTTTTGGGGTCTTTCCAGTTGCTGCAGGTGTCTGGTAAGGTACATCCCAAAAGGGGCATTGTACTCAATTATGGGCCTGATGAAGGATGAGTAAAGAGGCACGATGACCTCCCCTGATCTAGATGTGAATCCTTTCATAATTAGGTGGGCTATATAAAATGTTTTTCTAACCACTTTGGCCACGTGGTTGTCAAATGAGAGATTGCTATCAACTTGGGTCCCCAGGTCCCTAATTACTTCTTCTGTACTTAATGGATTACCACCTATGTGGTAATTTGTGGGCACTTTGTTTTTGCCAAAGGGGATGACTATACACTTTTTGGCATTTAGCTTGAGGCCATGCCTCTGGCACCAGTTGTCTGTTTCTATGAGGCCCATTTGTAGGATGCTTGTGTCAGCTGGAGAGTTGATTATGGCGTCCAGTTTGCAGTCATCTGCGAACTTGGTCAGCCACAGTCCTTCCGTGTTGGCCTGTACCTCCGAGAAATATATACCGAACAAGAGAGGTCCCAGGACTGAGCCTTGTGGGATGCCACTTGTAACTGGTTTGGAGTCTGACATGGCTCCAGCAATTCTAACCATGTGGGTTCTGTCCTTGAGCCAGTTTGCAACCCATCTAGTGACATAGGGGTTTATATTTAAGCTGGTGAGCTTATCTATAATGCCTGAGTGGGGTATTGTATCGAAGGCTTTTGCAAGGACCAGGTAGGCTGTGTGGACCACCTTCCCCTCATCAATGGCCTTGGTGACTGTTTCAAAGAAATCGACCAGGTTTAAGAGGCAGGATCTGCCCTTAACAAAGCCAAACTGGGTAGGATCCAGTGTCTGTAGGCCCCCAATATCTTTATTTATGAGGTCCATGATGAACCTTTCCATAGCTTTGCAGACCAAGCTAGTCAAGCTTATGGGGTGATAGTTTCCAGGATCCATTGAGGCACCACCTTTGTGGAGAGGGACCACTGTTGCTGTACGTCACTCTTTGGGTACATATCCTCTAGTAAGGCTGAGATTGAACAGTAGTTTTATGTTTGGGTTTAGTTCTTCTTGGAGTTCATGTAGGATGCAGCCTGGGACACCGTCTTGTCCCATTGATGCTTTGTTTTTTGATTTGAAGAGGGCGGCTCTTACCTGAGCATCTGAGATGTCAGGGGGGCAGCACTCTGCAGGGATAGATATTTGCCCTTTTGGTGAGGAAGGGGGGGGGGGTTTGTACTGAACCTGTCAGCTAGGATGTTGGCAATGTCTGTGGGTTTGGTGTATTTTTTGTCATTTTGGACTAATTCTGAGCATATCTGGGAATTCCCACCCAAGTTCCTAACATAACTAAAGAAAGCCTTGTGGTCATCCTTAGTGTCCTGTGCAATTTTTCTCTCAAAGCTGGCCTTAGATGATTTTATGAGTGCCCATAGTTTTTTGCTAATACTGATCAGAGATGCCTTCCCTTTTTGGGATTTTGCTCTATCATGTAGTAGCTTCCTCCTTCTATTGTATAGTTTGTTTATGGCTGGGATCCACCAGACAGGACGCCTTACTTTGGAGAATTGGGTCTTGGTTTTATTTGGGATTGCATGATCCATGCATTCCTGATGGTGTTCATAGAATGCGTTTATAAAGGATTCTGTGGTCTGGACCGTATTTTCCACAGGCCCGGGGGCTTTGAAGGATTCCACCTCGGTTTTGAGGAGTGTGAAATTTGGTTTAGAGAAGTTTTTCACTGTGGTTTTCTGGGCAGGGGCTGGGGTCGGGATGTGAATATCTAGTGAGATTAGTTTATGGTCTGATCTTACCAGTGAGGGATACACTTCTGGTCTGGAGCATAGAGTACCCATGTTGGGGATGATCAGGTCCAGTATATTTTCCCGTCTTGTGGGAGTGGCAACAAGTTGTTCCATAGCATTTGAGTTTATAAATTCTAGGAACCTTTGGGCTAGGGTGTTGCAGCTAGAGTAATGCTCCCAGTCTATGTTAGGGTAGTTGAAGTCGCCCAGTATAATGGTGTTTGGAGAGACCTTCATATTTTCCAGTGTTCTCAGGAAGGCCGAGTGGGGTTCCTGGGTTTGGGAGGGTGGTCTGTAACAGGCTATAAACTGGAAGGCAGTTTTACCCACTGTTAGTTGCACATGGATAGTCTCTGATGCTTCATGCTGTGCCACCAACCTGGAGGTGTGGGTATCTTTGACGAATATTGATACTCCCCCTCCTTTTGTGGTTCGGCCCAAGTTTTGGGGACGAAAAACATGGTATGAGGTATAACCTGGTAGTGCTGGGGTGCTCTCAGGAGCCTTGAACCAGGTTTCTGTTACTGCACAGATATCGATGTTCTCCATGCTAAGGAGAGTTTCGAGTGCATGCATCTTGAGGTTTAGACTTCTGGCATTGAGTAGCATTACGCTTAGTTTCTTATCCCTTGTGATACCTATGGAGATGGATTTGTCTTTTGAGCCTTGCCTAAAAACGGCACTATGGGGGTGGCAAGAGCCTTTGCCAATATCCGAAAGCCCAGGGGTGACAGGTGCAAGCCGTCCCTAACGAAGCATCGTGGCTTGTCGAGCATGCCATCCCAGGCAGACAGGCATTGGATCCCCTTTGAATGACACCAATACTTAAGCCAATTGTTGAAATTGATCATCTTGTCTTCATATTGTGGTATCATTCTTGGTGAGGGTAAGATGCTACTCAAGGTCAGGGTCATACCGGCCTGGGCTACATGCTCAGAGAGCTCCTCTATGTCTCTTTTCATGTAGTCCAGGGAGGTACGTCTCAGGTCATTCACATCAGCATGGACAATGACTGAATCATATTTGTATTTGCCTTGGAGTGACCTGAGTGCTTGTGTTATGTGGTGGATCCTAGCGCCCGACAGGCAGCTCACCGTGACCTTCTCCTTGTTCAGCCTGGTGAGTGGGACGTCAGTGTGCCTGACAATAGAGTCACCTATTACAAGTGTATCAGTTGTGTTGTTTAGCCTTAAGGGCTGTGACTGTTCAGCACACTGGCTTTGTGAGCTATGTGTTGCACGTGTTTTGTTTTGGGGTAGCGGTTGCTTGGGTGCCTGCTTTGGAGGTCTCTGCTGCTTAGGTAGATTTTTATTTAGAGCCGCCAAGTATGTTTTTGTGTGTTTATGTGTTTGGTTTGCTGTCGTGGTAGGTCTATGTGAGACTGGAATTGTAGTGAGTGTGGTTTCCTTCTCCTCCTGACTGGTTACGCCAGTACTGAGTTGAGAGAGCTTAGCCTCCAGTTTGGCTATATGGTTGCATCTCTCACATGTGTTGGAATTTGTTGGGAGGAGGAGAGGGTTGTCTGTGTACATGAGGCAGTTGTAACATTTCCTCAAGATTCCCAGATTCACCAGCTGGACCGGAGAGGAGATTGACAACTGACATTTGGGCATGCTAGAATAGTATTGGGAATTCCTTTATAATTGAAAAAAAGGGCCAATGGGGAACAAAGTACTCAAGGGGAGTTTGTGAGGGTGTAGTGCTTTTAATTTTTTAGTGCTGACTTATATAATTGCTTTAGTGAGCAAGTGTCAGGCTTTAGAGTGGGAATAGGGTGTTTATTATGAGAACTAGATCAGTTCTAAGGGAAAAAGTGAAGAGCAGACTTTGTGGAGCCGAGAATGGTTTAAACCCAATTAAGCGCTGCTGCCGATGCTGCGCTATGAGCAAATCACAAAGCCGCTAAAGCGGGTTTTATACAGGGGGACTTGAAAGAGCTAGAAATTGGCCCAAAACGGCCAATAGACTACCAGATTCTTGTGCTTTGAACACTCCTCCAGGGATAGATAGGCTGCTTCAAGCTCCCCACTGCCACTGGTGAACAAAGAAGCCTCCCTTTATCCAAGAAAGGAAATGGGCAATACAGGAACTTTCCAAAAGTCCAGAATACAGCAAAGCCTGTATTTGGACTACTCTAGGTCAGGAAAGACAGGAAACAAGGATATATTTTTTTCTTTTTTTGCAACAAACAGCAGGAAAATGCAATAAATATGTAACACAGGCTAGTGCACTTGAGTATGTAGCCTCAACAGGTAAAAGCAACAAACAGGACAAACTTTAAAAGTGCAGGTGCATATGCACCTACATGCTTATTTACATTTCCCATACCGTTGAATTACCACCACTTACCATTGCTCATACATGCTTGCATACCCGCTTATGTCTGGGGTTGTCACCTTTTCAGATGGCCAAAGTGGGGCATTTTTGGGATACTCATCAGATTTTACAGGCCGACACATACCCACGGTCAGTACAAAAATTAGAACTTTACTTATTTGCCTAAATGAAGGCTTATTTCTGTAGCAGTTTAGTTGCTTATTCTGTTTCTTGTAACATTTAAGAATTTTACATACAGAAATAACTGTTTTATGCAACTGTTACATGAAATATGGGACATAAGTATGTCCAACAATCACAGAACATTTGCCATTGTATTATTTTTGGTTAGGACACAACTGCCCAAAAAGGGATTGTTCCTCGCAAATTGGGAGAGATGGTAACCCTACTTACATCTGCTTTAAAGCGCCTTAATCACCTTATATCCGACTGCCACTATGCGAATGTGTAAGGTCTATATTCCCGATAATGCACGTGGGGAGATGTGCATCACAGTCAGGTGTTTAATCCGAGGTCGTAGGTTCTGCAGGACCAGCTGGAGGCTGAACAGTCTTGTGGGCAACTACTGCTCATACAACTTGTGTCCAGATGTCTACAGGACTGGACATAATGTCGTGACACCAAGTCTAATGTTTAGAACAGATACTTATCCCATGAGGGATATCCAAAAATTGAGGGGACCAATGACCTAGATTCCTTTGGCTTTACAAAAATAAGGTAGGGTTATACATGCAAGGGATACATAGTTTGCAATCCTGAGACTGCCTAGGGTGAGACTGCCTACTAGATATGAGTAGGGGTCACTATGTGCAGATATGGCTGCGCCTAGCTAGCAGCCAGAGTATGGGTGGTTTTGGTGGACGTTCAGGAAGGGGGGTGGTGTGCTGTGGAGGGGATGATGGGTATTCAATTATGTATTCAGGTGTGTTGGGGTTGGATGGCTCAGTTCAGACCAGACCATTCTGTGGGTATGTGCCGGTAACGTTTCTGTACATGTGTATTGCACATTTTAATGTTCATATGTTTGTGGGATTGTGTTCTACAGTATGGCCTGTCAGGTTGTATTGTGGATGTGAATATTTGTTCTTTGGTTATCTTTCTGATTCACTCACTGCTCCCTTGTACACCTCCAGTTCACCTATTGTGCATCCAACCCAGTCTCCTCTTGGCAAATTATTACATTACCCCTCACCCCCCACCCCCATATTCCACAGACACCATCCATCCCTTCTCTGGTTGATGGCCCATTGCACAGTCAACAGAACACATTACGTACACTACATATCTCTGGTACCAATATGGTTGTGAGGACTACCCTAGCATTTCCGATCATCCACATGCTGTACTTCATGCACATAGGTACACGCAAATACTTATCTTTCATGACATGGTAGGTAGACCCCTGGTAATACCCGTTCATCTTTGGGCCATCCTGACAAGGACAACTTGGACAGTGAATGGGCAGATATTGGGTGAATGCTCTGACCATTGGTAGGGTTGCCACATTTTCATATGACCAGGATGGGACATTTTCGGGACACATGTCAGATTTTACAGGCCAACACATACCCACAGTCTGTACAAAGGATAGTACTTCAGTTTTATGTCTAAATATAAGCTTATTGTTGTAGCAGTTTAGTTGCTTATTCTGTTTCATTTACTTGCTTATTCTGTTTCTTGTAACATTTAGGTATTTTACATACGGAAATAAGTATTGTATGGGACTATTACATAAAATATGGGACATAATTATGTCCTACAATTGCAGGACATTTGACATTTCTAATGGTTTTGGTATGGACACAACTGCCTAGAGGGGGACTGTCCCTCACAATGTGGGACAGGTGGTAACCCTAACCATTGGGCTAAGCTTAGCAATTGGCGGTGTGCTAACACGATGTGTTTCACTTTCATTTGGTATAACTATTGACACTACACTGGAATACAGGCACGGGGTTTTAAATGTCATTTGTTCATGGGACGGGTATTCAATATTCAGCTACGTGCCTTTCTGTTTACTTTTTATTTTGGTGTTCGCAAAACTGTCTTGTATGCTTTGCATACATTTCAGTATCCACAGACACTGACAGGAGTGATTACTATTAGAGGCAGGCTGTACTAGTCAGCATTTTAAGTTGTGCATATGCAGCCAACATGTTCACGCCTCTGTGCAGTGCTTGGACACGCCCCCTGAACTCACACGTTTCCTATGCACGTGGCAGTTACGGCAGCGCACCTTCATTAATATACATGTGGTGCTGATGCACCATCTCTACGCCACACGGTCGGCACAAGAATAATACCGTCTTTGTGCCGAGCTTCATGAATCCTCGAGGTGTGTCTTTTTAAACAATATAAGAATTTCATTTTGTCATGTTCCCATAAATATGGATACTGTTTATACACACAAATTTTATTGACATTGCCCTTTTATCTTAATTTATTTTGCACCTTGATAATGTCTGAAAATGTTTCAAAATATTCCACACCAGGATGTCATGTTCCATTCAAATACAATATAATATCATGAGACCACAATAATCTGCGGTGGTGGTGCTGCGGTAGCGTTGTCGCCTCACAGTTAGCGTTTGTCCTCGATTCGATTCTTGGGCGTCTTCTTCTTCTGTGTGGCATGATTGTGAAGGGTCATTTCCTTTGAGTGCGTTAGGCCACGAAAAGCGACAAGCCAAAACTCTACTGCCAAGTTCTGCTGAGGGAGCTGGACCGACCCCCACCTGACCACACAAAAAAGCCAAAAAAAAAAAACACAAACAACAATAAATCATTTCAAAACTTTTCCCACCTTTAACGTGACCTATAACCTATATAATTCAATTGAAAACAAACAAATCTGTTAGGGGAACAAATATAAAAAATAAAAAACGTACAACAAGCTGGTTGCATAAGTGTGCACATCCTTAAACTAATACTTTGTTGAAGCACCTTTTGATTTATTTACAGCATTCAGTCTTCTTGGGTACACACCTGCATCAATTAAAGAGACTCTGATTAACCCCAAATAAAGTTCAGCTGTCCTAGTAGGATTTTCCTGACTTTTACTCAGTTGCCTGCTACAGCAAACATCATGGTTCACAGAGAACTTACAAAGCATCAAAGGGATCTCATTGTTGAAAGTATCAGTCAGGAGTAGGGTACAAAAAATTTCCACAGCAATGGATATACCATGGAACACAGTGAAGACCACAAAGTGGAGAAAATATGTGACAACAGTGACATTGCAATGAACTGGACGTCCCTCTAGAATTGATGAAAAGACAACATGAAAACTGGTCAGGGAAGCTGCCAAGAGACCTACAGCAACACTGAAGAAGCTGCAGCAATTTCTGGTGAGTACTGGTTGTGTACTACATGACAACAATCTCCCATATTCTCCATATGTCTGGTCTATGGGGTAGGTTTGCAAGACAAAAGCCTTTTCTTACACAGAAAAACATCCAGGGCCAGCTAAAATTTGAAAAAAATACATTGTTTCCCAAAAGTATGTGGGAAAATGTGTTATGGTCTGATGAGACCAACAGAACTTTTTGGCCAGAATTTCAAAATGTACGTTTGGCGCTAAAACAACACTTCACATCACCAAAAGAACACCATCCCCATGGTGAAGCATGGTGGTGGCAATGTCACACTTTGGGGATGCTTTTCCTTCAGCTGGAACTGGAGGATTATAGTCAAGGTGGAGGGAATTATGAACAGTTCCAAATACCAGTCATGTTTGCCTCAAAACCTTCAGGTGTCTGCTAGAAAGCTGAAGATGAAGAGGAATTTCATCTTTAAACATAATAATGACCCCAAGCATACATCCACATCAACAAAAGAATGGCTTCACCAGAAGAAAACTAAAGTTTTGGAATGGCCCAGCCATAGCCCACACCTAAATTCAATATAAAATCTGTGGAGTGACCTGAAGAAGGCTGTGCACAAGAGATGCCCTCGCAGTCTGACAGATTTAGACTACTTTTGCAAGGAAGAGTGGGCAAATATTGCCAAGTCAAGATGTGCCATGCTGATAGACTCCTACCATTCTAAGGGGATCCAGTATCTGTCTGCCTGGGATGACATGATTGACAGACTTCAATGCTTTGCCATAGATGGCCTGCATCTGTCACCACTGGGATTCCTGGCACTGGCTAAGGCTCATGCCACCCCTATAGTGCCTTTTTTAGGCAGTGTTTCAAAGACCAAAATTCCACCATAACAGCTACAAACCGATGCAGTCTGAGGGTCATGCTGCTCAGTGCTAGAAATCTAAATCCAAGATGCACTCGCTCTAAGCTCTCCTCAAAATAGATGATATCGACATCTGTGCTGTAACAGAACCCTGGTTTAAAGAAAAAGAAAACATCCTTGTGCTCCCAGGCTACAACTCATTCCATACCTTTCCGCCCCAGAATACAGACAGAAGCTCCAAAAGTGGTGGTGTCTCCATATTCATAAAGGATATGCATACATCTAGATTGTTAGTTCAGCATAATGCAGCCAAGATATCTCAGGTACAACTAACACTGAGTAAGATGGTGATACAAGTCATAGCCTGCTACAGAACCTCAATCTTGTCCCTAGACTCTCATTCTAAGTTCCTAATGACCTTGGACTCTATCAAGGTCCAACCCAATAGTCTCATACTGGGTGACTTCAACTACCCTTTCATCAACTGTAAAAACTATTCAAGTACCAATGTACAGGCCCAATGCTTTCTGGAATTTATCAGTTTCAATGCCCTGGACCTGCTCATTCTGACCCACACTAGATGAATCAACATTCTCGACCTGGTTATCACCAACATGGGAGAGCATTGCTCCACACCTATAGTCAATTCCTTTCTGGTTAAATCTGACCACAAACTGATCACCATGGAAATCTCCATCTCACCAACATCCCCCCACTAAGGTGACCACCCTGGAAAATTTCCCTAAAGCTGCCTTTGGGCTCCTAAAAACAGAGGTGCCTAACTTCTCAGCACCCATGCCAATGGAAAATAGCTGGATGATTGCCAAATCATTGCACTGTATGAGCATGTACACAAATGCATGGACCTTGCCATATCAAATAGAACTAAGATGTTCTACTCCAAAAAAAGGAACCAATCTGGTGGTCCCCAGCCATCAATAAACTGTACAACAGAAGGAAGAAATTGTTGCAGAAAAAAATTAAGTCACAAGACTGAAAAACCTCTCTTATCAGTCTCAACAAATAGCTGAGATCCCTTATCAAATCCTCTAAAGCCAGCTATGAAGGCAGAATTGCGGCAGACTCCAAAAATAGCCACAGAGCCTTCTATAGCTATATCAAAAACTGTGAAGGCAATACCTAGATTTGCTCTGAGTTATTGCACAATGGCACCTCCTATACTGAGCCAACAGATACAGCCAACATACTGGCTGACAGATTCAGTGCCAGCATTCCTCCCCTCCCAAGGGCCCTATCACAATACCAGAAGAAAGCCTGGTACCCACCATTTCTGCAGCACAGGTAAAAGCTGCATTGTCCAAAGCAAAGAATACAGCTTCTATGGGACATGATAATATCCCTGACTGCATCCTACATGAGCTACAAAATGAACAGGCACCACATCTGTGTGCTCTGTTCAATCACAGCTTTACCTCAGGCTATGTCCCTAATGAATGGCGCACTGCTACAGTCATCCTGCTCTATAAACAGGGAGCAACTACAGACCCTGGGAACTATCGCTCCATTAGCCTGATGGGTCTGGTATGCAAAGCTATGGAGTACATCATCATAGACCCGCTTAACAAAGACATAGGTAATCTCCAAACACTTGACCCCATGCAGTATGGCTTTGTCAAGGAGAGAGCCTGCTTGCTGGATCTGGTTGACTTCTTTGAGGCAGTCACCAAGGCTGTGGATGAGGGTAAGGCAGTGCATACAGCCTACCTTGACTTGGCCAAGACCATTGATACCATTCCCCACTCAGGCATCATTGATAAACTCACCAGACTAGGCATCAATCCTTACATCACTAGGTGGGTTGCAAATTGGCTCATGGGCAGGACCCATAGAGTGAAAGTTGTGGATTCCAAGTCAGACTGTTGACCAGGCATGAGTGGAGTTACACAGGGCTTAGTCCTGGGCCCTCTCCTGTTTGGCATCTACTTCTCAGAAGTCCAGGCCAACACAGAAGGACTCTGGCTGACCAAGTTCACTGATGACTGCAAGCTAGGAGTCATTATCAACTCCCCAAGTGATGCAGACATCCTACAAAAGGGCCTCTCTGAGACCAGTGACTGGTGTTGGAATCATAGCCTGAAGCTTAATGCCAAAAAATCCATTTTCATCCCTTTGGAAAAAACTCACTTCCCATGAATTACCACATTGATGGGAACCCACTGAACACTGGAGGGGCCATAAGAGATCTGGGCACCCTGGTTGACAGCCACCTCACCTTCAATCACCACATTGCCACTGTGGTCAAAAAGTCCTTCTACATGGCACATCTTATAACCAAAGGTTATAAGATGTGCCACGTAGAAGGACATCTTATAACCTAAGGTTTCACATCCAGGAAGAAAGAGGTCATCATCTCTCTCTACTCATCCCTCATTAAACTAGTCATTGAATATAATGCCCATTTGGGGTGTACCTGACCAGACACCTACATCAGCTGGAGAGGCCACAAACATACCTCACAAAAAGGATCGTAGGCCTTAAACACATGTCCTACATGGACAGGCTCAAGAAACTTCAGCTGTTCTCAGTCTCTTATCATCTACTTAGAGGTGATCCCTGCTTGACTTACAAAGCCATGTCTGACACATCCCTACTTGAAATGCTACAGCTATAAAAATTCCAATCCCCCCGTACCACATGCTCCAGAGATCACAGCCTGACTACCACAATTAACAGAACATGCTGGAGGGACAGGTTCATCTCCCAAAGACTGCCCATACTCTGGAATAAGCTTCCCAATTATGTCAAGCAGTACACCTTGCTGGCCCTCTTTAAGAGAAATCTTGAGGAGTGGATGGGTAACAAAGTTCACTCCAGTTGCCCTACTGGATAGGGGCACTGTGAACTAACATTGGGTAGCATGTTGCCTGGGCATTTTTTTTAGGCTAGGCTTGTAAAGCCTTCAGGGCCATTAGCCTAGTACACACCTATGCAGCTATGAACCCAAGAAGACTGAATGTTGTAATTAAATCAAAAGGTGCTTCAACAAAGTATTAGTTTAAGGGTGTGCCCACTTATGCAACTAGCTCATTGTATTTATTTAGTTATTTATTTATTTATTTTATATTTTTTCCCCTAACAGATTTGTTTGTTTTTAAATTGAATTGTACAGGTTATAGGTCACATTAAAGATGGAAAAAAATTTGAAATTATTTATTGTGGTCTCATTTTTTTATATTACAAAACCTAGCATTTTAACAGGGGTGTGTACACTTTTTATAGCCACTGTATATATTAAGTCCAAGATGGAAATTTCATGGAATACTCCCTTTTCTCTGACATGGCAATCTTGGAGCTGGTATATCTAAGTTCAGGGACTGTGCCTAAACCCTTTACAACTTCAAGATAAGAAGTATGCTCTGACATCCCTTTATCAGCTGTCGGTACTACTTGCCCATTGAATTCTGAATGATTCATATATGTTCTCCCTTAAGGAAAATTTTCCACATATATCATTAGTCAGCCAAGTCCCCCCTGCAAAAAAAGAAGTTCACTCTTCTCCTGGATTTGTGTTTTTTTTTTGCTGGCACTCGACATTACAAGTAATGACATTTCAATACAGATGTGCTATTTTTTTCTTGATTAATACACGTTGTATCCCTGACATTGTGAACCCCTTCATTTTCTTGACAATGGCAATTATTATGAGGCAAATAATACAAGGAAAAGAGTACATCCCTGCCTGAGTCACCTTCCCAAACTGAATTTTCCTGATAGTACCCCTCCTAACTTTATTCACATCTCTGATCCCTATTCCGTTTATGAACCCTTATAATTTCAGTTAGAAATACAAATGCTGTTATTGTGCTACACATAAAGTCCTAACAGACCCTGTTGAATATTTTCTTTGTACCAAAACTAGGCTGTCTTCTAATAGAGGCTGTCCACAGAATAGAAGCAGTAAAATTCCAGTCCACAGCAATTCGCTTAATAAGGTTATTCAAAAGTTGGTGCAATTCAAGGATTAAGCACTTTCATTTCATGACCAGAGACTTCATCAGAATGAGATGAAAGTGCTTAATCCAAGACAGTCTAGTTTTGGTATAGTGGTGAACTGTTTTTTCTTTTGGAATATTTTCTTTGTATAACGGCATTTCTTTATGTTGTGATTTCCCATGAATCATCATTGTTCTGTTAATATTGTCAGAAGTCTCTCTAATTTATAAAAAAAATGACATTAATCAATGTCTGCCAGTTTTGGTAGTATTTTGTAATTCTCTTAGGTAATATCATTGTAAGCACTTTACATTCACGATAAAAGTAGAAATGTTTCTTTAAGATGCAGAATCTGTGGCATTTTCCCTTATTTCAGCAATACTGCTGCTACTGATTTTCTCCTGGATAGTGACACTTTTCCATTTTTGATATATTAGTAAATAATATAATTGATTTCCTCCAACTTCTAAATTTCTGCAGGGAAGCCTTCTGTTCCCATGCATTTCCTTGTTGATTGACTATACATCACAGTTTTTATTTTTTTTCCTCTGTCTGTCATAAGTAACACAACTGAACTTTTTCTTCCTCTAATATTGCGAATCTAATTTTTTCATAAATATTCCATTTGCAACTTATCTCAACATCTCCATTCTTCTGTGTTATATAAATGCTCGTAAAATCTTTGAAATATTTCCATTATTTATTTATGATTTATTTATTTTATTTTACATTTGTTGACCGGGAAAGTCTGGCTGGATACATGTCCATTTTCAGCAGAGGCCCAGGGAGAAAAGCTCCATTTTACATACAATATCCATAACAAATCAGATATAGTAAGACTAGTAAATATATATAGTACAGACTTATAGTAAGGTATACAGTTCAGAGGTAACGCACTTTATGATACATTCAGTACATTGCAGACTTATGCATACAGATTTACCAGTTCAGAGGTAATACACTTCATGACGCAGTCAGTACATAGCAGACTTATAGCGTCTATATCACGTTATCGAAATTTTACTATATCGAATCAATAAAGGTCGAACTTTATTGATCAAAGTAGTAAAATATCGAATAACGTAAAAAAAAAAAAAAAACTAGCGTAGGCAGGGGGGCAAACCCCCCTACACACCCCTACTTAAATATGTCAACCAATTCTATACATGCAGTTCTTTGAAAATTTATAGATACAATATGTTGCATTACAAGCTTTTGTAAGGTCACACTTGAATTAGAAACATGGAGAGAATCTAGATTTGACATATGGCTATGTAAGAGTTATTGCTTGTACGCTTCTCTTTACCCAGGAGTAAAACAGGGGCATAGCCAGTTGTTAGTAAGGTGGGTTTTTAGGAGTTTTTTAAATTGTGTTTTGGAATTATTGGGTGTTAGGGGGGCAAGTAGAGAGATCCAGAATTTATAGATTTAGTAGCCAAAGAGAAATTTCCCTGCCTCATTGTTGTGTTTGGTAGGAACTCAATTACTATTTTTATCATATAGCCCCTGAGTTCTGCTACTGCTATTTCTGCTTTATTTTTAATAAGCTATTGTGCTAAAAATTTCTGTGCTCTGAAATTATTATTAAAATAGCTGGTTAATGGCCGCAGTTCTGAACTTGTGTGTTATCTAAATGCTCACTGATTTTTTTTCCTAGTATTCTGCAGCTATTCCTCCTCCTGTTATATGTTTCCTTTTTATCATGCAACAATTTAATTTCGTCAAACCTTCTAAATATTTTCTATTACCCTTTCCCATATTTCCATCGCCTTCAATTTTATGATATGTTCAGGTCTATTTTCAACTTATTCTGAGAGCTTTTATATATTTACAAATAGGTTTAGAAGTTCATAGATTGTTATTAGGATAATAACCACTAGGGCCGATATAAGCCTAGCCTCATACCCCAAACAATTTGAGTCCCGAGTATCATGAGCATCTATTTGGGGGCATGTTAGTAGGGAGTAGCTAAGGATTTGTAGGGGAGGGTGTTAAAATAATAATTTTCATATTTTCTGCCTCAGTCTGTAAGGCACATGGGGGCTAGACCAGGGGTAAATTTACAATTCACTATCCAATTGTCAAGGCTTCCTTTGAATAGGTTCATGAAAAAACCCTGTTTTGCACAAATGGAGAGCTTATTCCAGAGTGCAGAGATTTTCCATTTTCTCTGACATATGGCGATCTTAGACCTGGCATATAGTAAGTTCAGGGGTTGTGCCTAAACCCTTTACAACTTCAGCTACATATATGTATCTCCAGCGCATTTTGTTTATATCACAAATGAAGCTCAGATCCCTGGATCTAGTGTTTCTGGTGCTGTTTGTTTCAGACATGTACAATAGATCCATCAGAGCTGGGTCTGAGGAAGCTCTGTAAGCCCAGCAAAGATCCCATCTGAACAGTATGTAAGAGACTGAATACAGACTGAATACAGAGACAGAACCTTTAGTTGATCAGCGAAGGAGAGGGTATTTATACCCTGAATTCTCCCCAGGGATCACTCCAGTGGCTCTGCTTGATAGAAGCACTGGGAACTAACATCAGGTGGCCTGATGCCAGGGCACTTCTGTGGGCTAGGCTTGTAAAGGCTCCAGGATCAATAACCTAATACACACCTATGAGAGATCATTGTGGGTGTTCCAACAGTTGCAAGTGTATGGTCAGATACATGCAAAAGGGTCATTGTATTCAATAAGAGGTCTGATAAGGGCCAAGTTGAGTAGAATAGAGTAGTACTATAACTTCCTTGGACCTGAATGCCATACCTTTACCTATAAGTGAGACATAACAATGGTTTTCTTATTATCTTAGCTACATGTTGATCAAAGGCCAGATTGTTGTCTACATATGTTCCAGATCCATTGCTACTGAGTCAGTTATTTGGTGCATTTTATTGATGGAGTAATTAACTTAGGTTGACAGAATCCCAAAGGCAATTATAATGTATTTTTTGGCATTGAATTTTAGGCTATGGCTTTGGCACCAGCCATTTGTCTGTGTTAAATCTATCCTTTCTAATGGCTGTCTCCCATTTAAGTCCTTCTGCTAAACCCTCACTATTACAAATCAAATTCTAGCTACCACCTATAATTAAAATGTCTCACTGTAAACTTTTTATTCCTCCACAAATCTTTCTCACTCAAGCATTATCATATTAAGGGAAATAATAAACACATGATAAATTGAACTCAGTTCATTGTCAGTAAATCCTCACCACCACAAATCTACCACATTACCTTTTTTCTTGTGATACTGCTATTGACTATCTTTCACTAACAATATAAATACTTCATTCTTACTTTATCCCTGTTCTACTGCTGGTTATCCATCTGGACAACCTTGCCTCATCAATTTCATATATTCATTGCTGTCCACGTACATACATAAGTGACTGTGGAAACCATAAGATGCCTAGTCAAATGTGTGTTTAAGTTGATACAATAAAAAATTCTTTTCATCCTTTCTGGAAATAAAGCAGGGTTAAATATGATAATCCTGGACTATGTGTCGACCCATCCAGTCATCAAGACTAGCCTTAAAGTTAATCAAAGTAGAACTATTTACCTATAGTGGTAATCAGTAACATAGCTATGGTGGGGTGAGAGTGGTAACTACCCCAGGCACAAAGTGTTGGCAGGTGCATGATCCACTAATCCCGATCTCTCTTTAATGCATACCTGCTTTAACAGCTGGTTTTACATTTATGGTCAAACCTGAGTGCTGTAACACTCAGTGCATGGTCTAAACTGTAGCAAATGTTTGCTACATTGTCATTTAAAAGCAAAAAAAAATCTTTTTTCAACTATAATATGACCACTGTAGTGCTCTGTGCAGGCAGCGTTTAAACTGTAGCAACTGTTTGCTAGATTCTTAGCAGCAGTTTGCTACAGTTTAAAAGAATATTTTTTTCTTTTTTGTAGTAAAGCATGGGCACCAAAGCACTCTGTGAAGGCAAGGTATACACTGTAGAAACCGGTTGCTGCATTTGTAGTACTACAATTAAAAATACAATTTGTTTTAAATTATTTTGAAGAATAGTTGGGGGCAGAGCACAGACAAGGGACTTGAATGGCTGGGGCAGGAGGGAGGGGAAATGCGTCATACATCTGGCCAAATGATTGGTATGCCAATAGAAAGAATGCTTCAGTGGAAGAGCTGAGGGGAGTAGATCTAATTGTAATAAGCCAATCACTTTCAATGTAGCAATTGGCTTATTATGGTGATGTGCTTTTTGTATTTTATTTTGCTTTCTCCATTTTTTTTTTTGCTGTTCACTTGAAAAGCTGATGAACATAGTGTGCCGGTTCATAGTACTGACTCAGGGCCCTGGTTGAAACAGTTATGCTTCAGGCGGTACCTTACTCCATTTGTTGGGGTACATAGAATTAGCATCCTAGCCACCGAAAGACTTCTTTAATTGTTAGTTTAAATTTGAGACCTTAGTATGGATGTATGTAAAGCTAATAATTTTAAGAAGAAATAGGAGGCCATAAAGGATTAGGTTTTTCATGGCTCAAAATATGAAACACAGACGACCTCAGAGCAGCTAATAGTTTACTGAGCATAAGGAGAGGCTTGCTAATCTATAAACATAACTGAAGTATTTAAGGCCTTCACATTTCTTGGTTAGAATTCTACGGGGCTTTTACTACTGAAAAATATTCTTGAAATTGTACCTATCAAAGGGGGAATTGCATTCACTGATGGGTCTGATAAGAGAAAAGTACAGTGGTAAGACGACTTCTTTGAATGTTGAAGCTATTCCATTTCACATTAACTGGCACAAATAGAAAGATTTTATGGGCATGGTGGAAACATGATGCTCAAATGAGAGACACTTATCTGCATAAGTACCAAGGTATCTTATGACCACATCTGCAAAAGAGGAGTACTATTTATAACGTGAGGTGGGTACAGCTTTTTTTTTTTTTTGAATACTACTATGCTGCACTTGTTTTGCATTTAGTTTAAGATTGTTTTAAGTACAGAAGATATGTGCATATTCCCATTCTTGCTGGAGCTGTTTAGTATCAGTGAATGAGCATATAGCTGTGCCCAGCTTGTCATCATCAGTAAATTCAGTCATTCACACTTCTGAGATATTGGCTTAGATGTCTGCAAAACAGATATTGAATAGGGGAAGGACCCACCATTGATGACTGTGGTGTATCTAGTTTCAATTTTACATTCAAATAGGGCCATCAACTTTCACAACCTGAGGTGTGTCAGATAGCTAGTCTGAAATCCAGTGGACAACATAGGGGTTAACATGAGGTTTGTCTCATTTTTCAGTAATAATAACATGGGGTATGGTATCAAAAGTCTTGCCCAGGTCAAAATGATGGTCTAAAGTGATGAAGTAGAATGAGCTTCCAGGTATGAGGGCCTGACGTACAAGGCACTCACGAATCCAGCCCTGATAGAGATGCTGCACATTCACAAGTCAAACAGGACAAGGATCGCCCGATCTAGGGATCTATACTTAGTGACTCAAGCAAAACATGCTGGAGAGACAGATAGGTATCTCTGAAATTGCCTCTTCTTCAGAACAGGCTTTGCATTCACATTAAGCAGAGTCCTTTCCTGGACCTGTTCAAATGCAATTTGGATCAATGGATGGGGAATCACAAATTCACACTTGGGGTAGTGCCTATGTCCCTTAAGGACAGGGGCAATCTGTAAGATACTCGATGCACAGGCACAAATCCATGTCATCTTCTTGTACCCAGGGGCCATATATTTGTTAAAACCAGAGGTTTCTGGCTAGGCTTGTAAGGGCCCTTTAGCCATTAGCCTAGTAATCTCCTACAAACCTATGACATAAATATCATAGCCTTTATTGTGCATTTAACATTTCTGCTTATATTATACTGAAATGTGCGTATGTCTCCACAGGTAATCTGTTATTACCTTTTGGAAAAGACATTCTCACAGAACGAGAAGATTCATTTTCAGGGGTCTCTTTACGCAATGTATCCCAAGACTTAGAATGAAACTATTTTAAATTGAAAAACATTACTGCAGTTGTTGTGTTGTATTATTGAGGAAAGAAACATCACTTACGTATTGTCAGTTCCGTAGCAGAATTTTTTATTTGACTGACTCACATAAAATTTGACAAAGACAAATGACCTACACCAACACGAAACACAACAGAATGCACAGTTGAACTATAAATCTAATTAGCACCTAATCAAAATCTTTATAAATAAATATGAATTAAGCTGTTGAAAAGAACCCATAATTTAGCATTTCTCTGTCAAAAGGGTCAAATCACACGTTTTTTAAATAAAGTACTAAATCAACATTTTCATAACAAAGACGTTGATGAAATGTTTGCCTTTCATGTACATCAACATATAATTCATTTTGATACACAACAGAAAATAATGTTTTTCTTTTCTGTGTGTGGCAATTTAAATGCTAGCAAACAAGCAATTTGTCCATCACATCCTGCAAAACAACCATTATTTAAAAAAAAAAAGTAAATCAATATGCCAATGTCCAGGTCACATGAGCAATGTATGCAGACTAAAATGAATATTTCATGCACATTTAGCTTTCACAGTTCTGCTTTTTTGTAGCAGCTGTTATTAAGCTGGAAAACTTTCTACATAGAGCCAGAAATTTTAAGTGCAGCAGTAACAAATGTATATCTGCTTTTTCTTAATGTCCAATATATCATTTAAAACACGAAAAAGCCGAAGCAGATAAAATTGGGATTTGGATGTTGCACTCATTTATCATGTAAGAAAATAGGGTACTTTAATTTCTCCCACTTGTCAAAGTCAACAATTTTTTTCTTTTATATTTGAAAAGTTGATAACTTGCAGAAAACCATTTTCAAAGACATTTAAAGAAATTATTCTCCAAACTAGTAAGTCAGACAACTACATAAAAGAATCAACCTGGGACCAAATATGAGGAATGCCTAACATATCTAATTGCTAAATAAACATTTTACTTATAAATACGGATAATCTGAAAAGGGGGGAAGGAGGGACATAAATATATATCTCTATCTATCTATCTATCTATCTATCTATCTATCTATCTATCTATCTATCTATCTATCCATCTATATGGGTCTACTTCATTTGCCCTAACTTCCAATTGATTGACACCCATTTGACTGAGACCAAATGATTGACATTTCATTTGACTGACACTTCATTTGACTGACAAGTATTATTGGCAGTCTCCAGAGCACTGTAAGGCAAGTAAATGGAACATGTCCCCTCCTCCACTGTAGTGTGACCCTTGGGTGGGCATTGAGAGGCATGGCTGAACTGTCCATGCATATGACTGAGGCAGAAAAGATACTTGCCCTGAGCAAAATCTTACAATCTCTAAGAAAGCTGCCATAGTTCCAAGACAAAATCACTATTGTCATCAACTGACTAAATAATTGTTGTGTTTCCAAAGGGATGCAGAATGTGTGTGTGTGTGTGTGTGTGTGTGTGTGTGTGTGTGTGTGTGTGTGTGTGTGTGTGTGTGTGTGAGCATGGAAGAAGATTACCAAAAGTGGCTGGCAACTTTTTCCTCAAGGATTCTGCATATTGGCTAGTACATTTTCTGACACCATAGCATGATTTTTAGACAACATCCAACTCTTGGACATTTCATCCTAGCAAATTCCAATTCAGATAAGAGTAGGGTTACATTTCCCAGATTCATATCAATTGATTGAAATAATTTTTGGTGAGCCTAGGATATACTTTTTTTTCCTGCATGGGAGCAAGACCCCCTGTATACCCAGTGTGAGGAGACACACTCACTCCCCCATACTTCAATTTACCTACTTTGAGACTGCACAAATGGAGAAAAGAGAAGCGTCCACTGTGAAAGTTGTTTCTCCCAAATTGCTTCAATTTATTGGTACTTGATGAAACAGTTTTTGACTGATCAACCATTCCTGCACTGCTCAAAGTTAGCAGCTTGAGAAAAAAACAGCTGATTTGGAGGCATTCCTGTCTTTGCATATATGTATGTGTACTTGCTGAAACTTGGTTTCAATGCTCTAATAGCCCTTCCTCCATACTAAGGTGCTGCATCTATCACTCCTTCTTACCATCAAGGAGCAGTATGGGAGTATCTATATGTATATGCTCTCCTGTTATCTCACTCCGTATTCCTTTTGACACCATTTAAAATATTTCTCATATTGTTATTTAAATAAAGGCAATTAGCACATTATTGCTAAATATAGATCCCATCAATGTCTTATGATAGCCACGATCGCTACCTTAATAAATTAAATTCTATACCTTTTAATCCCAGTGCACTAATCCTGGACAACTTAAATTGCATCCATGTTATCTTATTCAGTAGATGTTAAATATAGCATGCAGGGATGAAACCCTGACGATGTCACAGATGACTCAAGTTCAGCTAGTGGTTCTAGCATCAGAAAATCTTGATGAGGGAAGTGCGAGTGAGTGGCTTGTGTCAGCCCAGCCATCAAGGAAGAAAGAGGTTGGTGGTTCTAGTCAGCTGATTGCCATTAGCAAGTCGTGGTCTGCAGGCAGTGAATCAGAACATAAACTAAGGATATCAGATTTGCTGTTCATTATAGCACTGACTTCTATGCCCATCTAAAAAAAAAATTCTATGTATATATATATATATATATATATATATATATATATATATATAGAGAGAGAGAGAGAGAGAGAGAGCATAGATAACTCCATATCCATTTGGCATAAGTAGTATAGGAAATTCTAAAGCATACCTTTCAATATAAAATATTCCACAGGTCCCACCATGAGAAGGTACCAGAAACAGCTAACACAGAATTCAAGCAAACCATTAGAAAGGCTAAGGCAGCATATCAACTAAAAGTAGCTACCTACTCAAAAGGTAGATAATCATTAATCATACGGCATTGTTAACTATACAGTAGATGTCTTACGTATTTGTATTTTACTGAATTTATCTGCTTCCCTACTTCTACGTCTTCAATATTATGTTTCCTCCTGTTGTATTTGTCTATGCATGCCTTTTTATTTGTACTTTTTAATATTTCATCTGCTGCACTTGCTACTTATCTGCGGTGAGACTGAAATTGGTCAGTTGTGATTAGTGTTCTACCCAGGTTAACAAATTCAAATAAATAAATAGATAAATCAGAAGCAACATCTAGCACTGAGCTCCATCTCAATGACACTACGTAGTCTGATCATGAAACCATATGTAACATCCCAGATGACAAATTTTAGTTCCTGTTTAACCCCTGTGTTCTCGTCCTTAGATCACTAAACTCCCCTTCCCCCACAATCACTGTAGACCAAATCCTACAAAATCTACCCAAAATGAGACACTATACCAGGCTATATCCTAATGAGCACAAAGTACATCACTGAATCCCTCCTAAACCTTTTCAAATTTAGCCTCCCCACACGGTATGTACCTGATCTCTGGAGCATAGCTGTCAAAGTGGCACTTCACAAGGGTGGCTCCATCACAGATCCTGACAGCTGTCATTCTATTATGTACACCAGCAGCACCTGTAAAATCATAGCATGTATCTTGGTCAGTTTCATAAACAATGAACCTTATGACCTACAAAGATAGAGAATGATGAGTTAATCTGGCTAACTTATTTGAAAATGTAATAGATGCCACTGACAAAAATGATTCCCACAAAATATTTATCTGTACATTGCTAATGTTTTTCATATGATTCCTCATGATGTCACTATTGACAAACTAGGTGGTTAAACTGAAATTATCATCCCTCCTCTATACATACACACACACACACACACACACACACACACACACACACACACACACACACGCACGCACGCACACACACACGCATGCACGCACGCACGCACGCACACACACACACACACACACACACACACACACACACACACACAGCAATCAATATCAACTGTTGTTAGATATGTAAAAGGGCACTCAAGGACAGAAGGAGACCATGGGCATTGGACACTTGGTTTCTGAAATGGACTTACCAGAGAAGGAGGTTAATTGGAATACTTTACAGCTGTTGTTACGAATGGGTTAAATAGAGTTTAGTCAGCTAGCATTGATGCTGGCTGTTGTATATCAGTGGCCTGCTGATTAACTATTAACTATGAAAACATTTCATTGTCAGCTTACTTTGCATTTTAATGTGTGGCAGAAAGGAGCTCAGCACAGTCCGCATGTTATTTTGTTAATCGAACATTTGGGGTGGCCATCCCAATAACTTCTACTTTCCCAATTGTCAAGGATAAAATATCTTTTATGTGAAGAAACAAATAGCATTAATACCTTTAAGATTCATATCTATGACACTTAGGACAATATTTGGTGTTTTATCACAATGTATCTGCTGCACCACAAATATTTCTTGCCACTGAAATGAATTGCCTTGGTTGCACCCACAATCAGAATTATCTTAAATATTATGTTATCCTGGTTATGTGTCATTTGTGCAAAATAGGATTCATTTACTTGTGAGTGAAATTTGGATGACTTTTTCATTCTAATTCTGACATAAATTAGAAATTCTCCTTTGTTTTTTGCATTGGCTTATGTTCTCTCTAGCAGGAGATTTCATTTTGTTGATTAACATTTCTGAGGATAAACTAATTAAAGACCAAGAACAAACCCAATGGAAGAGCTTCTTACACAGCTGTCCAAGGTACACTAGCCACCTTTGAATTGTTGAAAATCAAAAGAGGTTAAATCTCAGGGGTGTACAAAAATTGCACTCCACTCAGTACACCACCAGTGTTATTCAAATGTACTGGAATCACTGAAAATCAGTGAAAAACTTTAAATGTAAAAGGAGTATAAAAGTCCAATCCACATAGTACACCAGCGATAGAATGGGCTCAAAGAGCCTTTATTTAAACCATCTTGGAGTCATTGAATCTCCTTCAACCCACCCAATTCTAGGTATTACTCATCACTGAGGAACACTGTCTACTGACTTGTATTACTTACACATATTGTGTATTTTATTTATTATTTATTTTTTATTTATAGATACTAAATACATAAATATTGTATATAGTGTAAATACTTACTGTAATGTCATTTGTACAAACTCTGCTTATCCTCACTATGTAAATGTGTTGTCATCATAAACTTCCATCACTTCCTGTTTTATTACTGATAATATTACTTAAATATGTTTTTTTCTTAAGTATTGTTAAACTTTGTTAATTACTTTTCTAAACTTTTCTTCTTACTTTGTAACTCTGTGGAGCTTTTCTCCCCAGGACTCCACTGAAAATGGACACCTGCTGTCCAGTCGGACTAATCCTGGTAAACAAATGTTAAATAAATGGTAAATAAATAAATAAATACAAGTAGAATACAGCTTTCCAATTAAAATGATTTAAAGTTGCACTTTTTTAATATAATTTTTTTGTCCATTGGGCTTCATCCTACTGGCTTGGCTCCCCAGTGCCCCATGTCCATGCTGGGTCTATCAGCCATCCTCCTAGCCCCACCAGACATACTTTGGTATTGCTGAGGCCAATTGTCAATCCTAAGGATGTTCTGGGGGCTTTGCTGCTTGTGTTTCTGTCTAATGGGGGTTCTTTGTTATGCCTTATATTTTTTCCTTTTCCCACTTCCCACAATTGTTGACAATATCTGAGGACAGCTCCCCACTTTGGTCCTTGCATAACCTTATAGAGCATCATCGTCAGGCTCCCTCCCACCCTTCACTGGCACGCCCGTCCCTCCCTGCCACCCCATCAGTTGCCCAAGGGGCTAATCAAACACAGGTTGCCTGGCCAGTAGTTAGCGCTTTATCCCTCTATGCCACATGAGCAACCTGATATAAGATGAATCTTTACTACCTATTCTACATTTTTGGGACATAATGAGAAAACAACACTATGGTATTTAGTAACTAGGGGATCTTTATTGCCTTATTCTGCTGTGAAGTTCTACTGATATTGATATGAAATGAAGCAATTATATAGCTGTTATTTATGCATTATTATACACAACCCATTTACAAATGTGTTTTCTATTAATGAGTGCTTTCATTTCATGTATTTCAAAATGTTAATGACTGGCTTGTTTCAACATCCCTGTGGGCTGGAGACTGCATCTGATTTAGTGTGAATCTGTGCCCTTTTAACTTGTTCTTTATTTATGTAAGACAACAAGTAACCAAGGCATAACTGTTACTTTAGATTCCAAGTTTTCCTTATACTGGCTTTCAATAGCTTGTATATATGTGTGTGTATAACCGGTGTGAATGTTAATGACTGGCTTGTTTCAACAACCCTGTGGGCTGGAGACTGCATCTGATTTAGTGTGAATCTGTGCCCTTTTTACTTGTCCTTTATTTATGTAAGAGAACAAGTAACCAAGGCATAACTGTTACTTTAGATTCCAAGTTTTCCTTATACTGGCTTTCAATAGCTTGTATATCTGTGTGTGTATAACCGGTGTGAATGCTGGGTTACTTTATGTATACAAGGACTTACATAATATATACATTATTGTCTATTTACATGGAGTGTTTTCTGAAACAAGTTTCATAATTTTTTTATGAAGCAATACCCTCATAATTTTATTTATGTATTTATTTATTTATTTATATTTGTTTACCATGAAAGAACACTGATCACAAATGACCAGTTGCAGGCACAGCCCAGGTGACAGGTATATTAACAGAAAATTGTGCATCACCATTGCATTAATGCACATAAAAAGCATGAATATAGGAAGCAGTGCATATACATAGAGGTAAACATATATAGTACATATAATACATGAATACAGGAAACTGTGCATTTACATGGAAATTAACATATTTGTAGTGCATGGAATGCCATGATTACACTTCAGTATTGGTTAAGACAAATCAGTTAAGTGCTTCAATAGTGCAAATTCCGATCATAACAATTATCAGGCACCCCTAAACACTTTTAAGGTTGGGTCTTACATTAAGAAATGACAGTGCAGGCCAGCAAATTGCAGGTGCAGAAGTCAAAATAGCTTTGTTTCTGCCTGCTTTCTATTCCATCAGTCTGTTACTCACTTTGTTTATAAATCTTTCCTTGACTAGTGCTCGCTAAGTACTTTACGAGCTTTGAAAGCCAGCAAAACACTGCACTGATTCTTCCTTTCTGTTTTTCTGTAACTAGTAGTACATGAAACAGATAAATATCCATGCACTACAGAGAATGATGAATGCATCTGTAATGGTAACCTAATATTATGAGTTCTCAACATAGGTTCATAGGTTCATAGGTAGGTACTAGGCTATCAGACCTGGGGCCTATACAAGCCCAGCCAAAAAGGTACCCTGGCTTTTGCCACCCAAGAAAATTATTTTTCTGTGCCACTGTCGAGCAGAGCCACAGAAGTGATCCCTGGGGTGAATTTCCTATCTCCCATCCAATCATCAAGATTTTTCTTGAAGAGTATTAATGAGGAGCTTTGCTTGATATAGATAGGTAGTTTGTTCCAGAGTATGGGAAGTCTCTGGGACAGGAATCTATCCCTCCAGCATGTTCTGTTTATTGTAGTGACAAGGTTAAGGTCCCTAGAGCATTTGGATTGGGATTTCTTTAAGTGGAGCATGTCCAACAGCACTGGGTTTGACATAGTTTTGTATGTTAGGCAGAGATCACCTCTAAGCAGGTGATATAAGACAGAGTAAAGCTGGGGTTTTTTGAGACGGTCTGCGTAGGGCATCTGTTTGAGGCCAGTAATCCTCTTTGTGAGGTATTTCTGGGGCCTTTCCAGTTGTTGTAGATGTCTTGTGAGGTACATACCAAAAGGGGCATTGTACTCTATAATGGGTCTAATGAGTGATGAGTAGAGGGGAACAATGACCTCTTTTTTTCTGGATGAGAAACGTTTTGTGATGAGGTGTGCCATGTAGAAGGATTTCCTGACTACTGTGGCGATGTGATTATCAAAGGAGAGACTACTGTCCACCTGTGCCCCAAGGTCTCTTATCACACTTTTGGTGTTAAGTATACTACCGCCTATGTTGTAGTTCATGGGTACAGAGGTTTTACCAAAGGAGATGACAATGCACTTTTTGGCATTGAGCTTGAGGCCATGGCTTTGACACCAGGCATCTGTCTCAGTGAGGCCCTTTTGTAGGATATCCACATCATTAGGAGTTTCAATTATGGCTCCTAGTTTGCAGTCATCTGCGAACTTCATTAGCCAAAGACCTTCTGTGTTAGCCTGTACTTCAGAAAAGTAGATACCAAACAGGAGAGGACCCAGGACATGGATACCAAAAATCACCTCTCAAGCTTTGCTGTTGGGGTGAATTTCTTGCCAGCTATGTCTCGAACACATAGCAATGTGGTTATGATCAGACATCTAGTCATAATTCTGTATGTTGTAGTTCAGCAAACATTTGAAAGGCAATATATATATATATATACATATTTACATAAGCAGAAAGAAAGAAATGGAAATGAATACGAAGGTGTGAAGAAGGAGTTGGAGAGTAATCCTGAGTGTAGATTATGAAACTGTATGTAGTTATCATATAATATGCAAACTAGGAAGCCCTTAGTTGAGCATGTGATGGACTGGTTTCTGTGGAGTTGCATTGGACCAGTTGGGCATTATCTACCAGGTAGTTCATCAGACAGTTGAGAGCAGTTATATAAGTAAAGTAGATAGTAAATTCATTAGAATTATTGTTATAATCTGTGATGTGAAGTGGTAGGGGGACATAGACAGACATTTGCACTTGCCAAACAACATAGAGCTTGATTTTTTTATGGTTTTGTAAGAGCTTGTTGTAGCTGAGCCAATTGCAAAGTAAAAGTAGGTCTTTTTGGAATTGCATTTCAATGTATTTTTGAGTAGGTCAGACTTATAGCTGACCATGTCATCAGCATATAGAAGTAGTAGATGTTGGTATAAATCAAGGGGGACTTCATTAATGAAGACTGACAACAGAAATGGGGCCAGAATAGAGCCTTGTGGGACACCTGAAGGAGTGTCAGTTAAGAGCTGACCCTATCTTTTTCCTGAAGGATTGGTTAAGTAAAAAGTCTTTGGATCAACTGGTAGATGAAAAGCTGATGCAGATATCTCGAAGAAAGATAAGAAGGACTGAGTGACACAGCACACATCAGATTTCCTTTACTATCATCATCATCCTCAACCCGCTTTTTCCCTTTTCCTACATGGGAT
This sequence comes from Protopterus annectens, assembly GCF_019279795.1. NCBI lineage: Eukaryota > Metazoa > Chordata > Ceratodontiformes > Protopteridae > Protopterus > Protopterus annectens. The sequence continues at coordinate 1,613,114,380 of NC_056726.1, read as the reverse complement.
CAGGGTATCATATTAACAGTTGCCATCTCTCTTGATTCAGTGCCAGATTCCTTCCTTCTTTGATGCTCATGCCTGACTGTCACATGAATATCAAAGAAGACCAGCTGGCATAACGGTTAAAGTCTTCACCTTCCCATGCACACAGTACAAGGTTCAATCCTGACCTCCTGCCAATGCCTGTTTGGAGTTTGCATGGTCTCTCTGTGCCTCTGTGGGGCTTCACCCCACCTCTGAAAAAACATGCTGACTGTTACCATCTCAAACTCACTGTAGCTGTGGGCAGCAGCCCAGACTCTACATGGTGCCCTATAGGGGAAAGAGTTGTACAGACCAACTGCTTTGGGCATCTGCAGTGGTGCATGATATTCTCAAGGTAGGAGGACATGGATCACAGACTGTATGCCATGGCAGGGCTATCCACTCGATGGTGTAAAATATGGCTCTAGATGATTCAGTCATTTTGACTAATGTCACAAATTGGGCATGGGTATTTCCATTATCCATAATGAATAAAATGTCATCAGTAAGAGTCCAGAGTATTGTCGGAGTGATTCATCCAGCACAAAAGCTATGTTGTTTCCTAGAAACCAAGTGATATTGTTGGAGGGAAGATGTAAGTTGATTTACAGATGACTTTTGAAAAACATTACCTTGGGTAGGTAGGATGTATATGTGCTAAAATGACTACACAAGATTAACATGTTTTTTTTCTTATTTTATGTATAGATCTGACAAAGGAGGATTTCCAGATGACTGACATAGTATGGATGGTGAGGAAGAGGTTGTAGATTGGTTTTAGTGGGGTGGTGATTTAGTCTGAAGTAGTAAGGAAACCATGGGTTAATGTTGTCAGGCCCAGGAGAACAGCCTAGTGGAATCTGCTCATCTCTTGATAGAATATGGTCAGTAGTTATTTGAAAGAAATATAAGGGTGGAAGGAATTCTGATGTGCTTGTGTCTCTCTGATTAGAGTCTGCATGAACATTTGGGATAGAGGGAAGGTTAAAATATTCTCTGAGGTAATCAAATGGTGACAGGTTACTGGAAGGAAAAGATATGAAGCATAGACTGGCTGCTGCATTTGGGGATGATCTTCCTGTTATATTACTATCCTTCCAGAATTGTATTCCTTCCTGAAAGAGGGAGATTTTTGCTGATTTTAGCTATTCAATTTTGTTTCTCTGGCTACCCTATTTGGTGGTGTTTCTCAGAGATGTGCAATGGTCTGTGCTGTAGAAGTAGGGCTTTGTTTCCAGTTTCTCCAGGATTTGTCTCATAGTTTCCTTAGAATTTTAAGTTCTTTGATGAAACAATGAGTTTTACAGACCTTTAGAAATCTGGTGACTATGGAGAAATGTGTGTCTTGAAGTGAGAGAAAGAGTTCTGAAGACTTGTTGGCACTTTGTTAGCATTGGTAAGAGAAAGTACTGGGGACCAATTAGTAGAGGAAAAGTGTGCATATATAAAGGGGCATTTATGTGGAGACTTAAGACTGAAGGAAGGTATTCTGGGGCAGAGGGGTATTGATTTTAAGCTTTTGTAAAGTGAACATAATAGGGCAGTGGTCTCTGAAGGTGGGATGGTGAATGGAGATGGGTGGGGGAGATATTGTCAGTGTGGGAAGTAATTATGAGAGCAAGTAATGACTGGTGATTTGATTTGAAGTGGGTCTTGTGGGTTGTCTTCATCAGCAAGAAAATTTAGTAAGGACACATAATATATGCCGTAGGCAGGTTTTTATTAAAATCAGCAAGAATAATATTGTATTTTATGTGACAAAGTATGGACAGTAATGGATTTTTAAATTTAAAGAATGATGCTGGGGATGGCAGGTAGGCAATGCCCATGTAAAATTACTGTCAGGTTGGCCAGTTGCAGTCAGAGTTAATGCAGGAAATGACTCAGGAGTGCTGAGCTGGGAAGTAGCATCACAACACCTCCCAATTGTTTGCCTTGTGGATCATAAAAGTTATACTTACAGGTAAGGAAGAATTAGTTTATGCAATTGATTTTGAGGCCTGACTCAGTAATGGCTAACAAGTCAGGCTAATGGGAGCCCAGGAAGGCACTAATACTGTCAATCCTGTTCCTGATGCTTTTTGCACTGAGTAGTGTGTAGGGGAGACAGAAAGTTAAATCAAGGATATGCAGGGATAGGTGTATGCATGTTAGACAAATCGGATGCTTATTTTTTGAGGGCATAAGAGACAACAGACAAGAAAGTGCTGGCTTTGTAGTGATGGTAACACTATATTGATTGCTCTCAGAAATAGTATTTATACTTCTCTGTGTTATAAAGGTAGACACATCAGAAGTAGGCCACAGTTGAGCAGGTGGTGGAACCAATTACTTTGTCCATGTGTACAAAGCACAGCTGAGTCACTGTTTAGACAAGTAATGAAATCAAGTATAACCAAGGAAAGTACAACGTTTGCATGCATTAAGTTGCTTAGGCTTTATATGATCAGTGAGTGGTCTGCAGTTAATCCATAAAAGGAAGAGGAGCTATTCAATAGCCAGAAAGCACAGCATCTAAGAGCCTTAGTAGTAAACAAAGCTGCTGTCACTTTATGCCAGCTGGCAAAATCTGAATTGGCTATACAAAATTAATAATAAGCAAGCAGTGACTGAGTCAGGGAAACAGCTAAAAGGGGCACACAGTAACAGCTTGCAATAACAATATACAAAGATGAAGTGTAGTAGCAAATAACTTTACCACGGAGTTGATTGGTGCAGATGCAAAGTTTTGTGTTGTTGAATACATGTAATTATAATGAATTTAGGATAGTTGTTAAAGTTTGGTAAGGAGTGTCTAAGCTGAGGAAATTCTGATGGGGAGTGCAAAGCTATGGTTTGTTGTTTGAATGGGTTCATAATGTGGACCCAGTGGGTTGAAATAATTGTTATGATGAGGCAGTTAAGAGGTTTGTAAAAGTTTATGAAGTAGAGATTCCTTGTATATTTGTTAAAGAAGGACTGTGGATAAAGAAGCTTGGTTTATGCAGACATGCTTGGACCTTTAATTGGGGGCATTTGTTAGGTGGAGTGTGGGAGGGGAGAGGAAAGTATAAATGAAATTACCCACAGAGATGTCTGAGGAACTGGGGGTGGAAAGGGAGCAGAGTGGATAGAGAGTGACATATTAGTGTGAAGCAATCAGTTTACAAATTCATAGTTTGATACTCATAGAGTGACTAAACTGGCTACTGCAGAGAATAAGTCAGAGATAAAACTGAAACAATGCCCAAGTATGTCCAGTTAAAATAAAAAGTTAGCTGGGTCACTAAGTAGTACAGGAGGAGACTGGCTACAATGCAGAAGGAAACAAAAATATAAGAACCAAAGAGGCGGGGCATCTGACCACAACTGAAAAAATGATTAGCTTATTGTCTCTCTTAGCAACAGCCATGATAACTATGACAGTCAAAACACTAAATTGCAGCAGTGACCTTATCAAGCAGTCATTTTTATGAAAATACATTGTGAGAGCACTTCATGAAAAGACAGCTACATCTTTATACACAGCACGGCTTATTTCAGGTGACAGACATTATATAAGGCTCTTCTGCTTCACTTGGCTGGGTAGAAAATGGTAATTGTGACATGAATAGGTGCAGCCTGTATTACAGACCCTAAAATTAAAAAAAAAAGAAGTAATAAAACCTTATCAGACAAGTTATGGAGAGGTAAATAGGGTAATGAAGTTAAATGTCTGAAATAAATAAACAAGGATATCAGCAGTAGAAACAGTGCTACAGCAAACCATGCAAACAGAAAAACAATACAAGCAGCATTAGAACAAACCATGTCTTTAGATAAGCAGCACTAAAATGAGCTAAACTATGAGCTAACATATGTAATTCAAGCTCTGCTCTTGATTATTCTTAACATTTAATGTTCGGTACAAAGCTTTTTTTATATCTTGGTGACATCACCAGACAGATAGTCCTTCATTGATCTCAGTGAGGTAAAATCCCACACTGACATCATCATCATCATCATCATCATCATCATCATCATTATCATTGTCAAACCCCATGTTCCTATTTTCCACATGGGGTTGGGGTGTCATGTCAACTGTCACCATATCTCTTGATTGAATGCCACTACCTTATCTTCTTGTACAGACATACTTGATTGTTCAATGTCTTTTCAGGGTCAGGGTGTTGAATCAACTCTAGCCACATCACTCAATTCAATGCCACAGTCCTACCTCTTTCAACAGAATGCCGGACTGTCACAAATGTATTCTCACACAATCCATTCTTCTTTTGGTGGATGCCCTCATTTCCTCTTGCTTTCTTCCTGTCTCTCCTAAATCTTCTTCCCAAAACTATCTTTTGCTTTTCTACATATGTTCCTGACCCACCATATTGTGTTTTAATTGGCATTCTCTGCAGATGGAGCTACTTTGGTTTCTACTCTGATGGCATCATGGCTTTCTCTGTCCCACAGTGTACATCCTACCACATGACTCAGACACTTACCCCGGGATTCATTAAACCCTACATGGAGTGTAGGAAAAGTGCAGGAGCTGCTGCAGGCAATATGTCTGCTGAGCGATTCAGTAAAGGGCTCCCGGGATGTGCAGGAGCACTCCTACACTATTCCTACATGAACACCACTGCCTTATGCTAATTACCTAATTTGCTGGTGAAAACCATGCAAATGAGGTGAATTAGCAATTCAGCAAGCAGGCAGGTGTCCATGCAGGAATAGTGTAACCTGCAGAAATGTATTCAGTTACTAGCTAAATACATTTCTGCAAAAAAGAAAACGGAGTCATGACAGCCTCAAATAAAGCATGTATTCCATTCATTAGGCATGCCAGTGGCCAAATATATGGCCATTGGCATGAAAAATAGTTTAAAATTTGTAAAATAAAAGGATTTTTTTTTGTCTGATCTTGGCCATTTAAGCATAGGGCACATTGAACAGCAGTTTGATTTCAGCTCTTCCAGTGTGAAAAAGGAAACGGAGAGATAAGGGCTGGAAACACTGCAAGATTTAGTAAATTAATTTACTGGCTAGTAAGTATACTGTCTAGATGCCAGCAAAGAAGAAACTTAGAGAGCTTGAAAGGAAATCAGCTAGAAAAGATTAAGAGAAAACACAGACTGGGAAGAATCCTGCAGCTGTTCAGCAGAAAGCAGTTCAAGCTCCAGCTTTTGTATAAGACATGGCTTCCGGTAATCTAGAGGAAAAAATAAATCAAATGTACTCAGAGCTGATTAAAATAAATGAAACACTGAAGGAGTATATCAACTCAAATAAAAAAAAGTCTGGAAATGGAAGAAGCTTTAAACAGCAATTCAGATGAATTGATAAAACTGCAAAATTCAAAGGATGAAATGAAGAAATGGCTGACTGAGTATGAGATGCTCAAGCAGAACTGTTTAAAAAAATGGTTAGAGCTACAGGGCAGAGCATGCAGGGAAACCTGAGATTTTCAGCTATACCAGAGACCCTGGAAGGAAGAGACTGTATTAATTTTATGAAAGCACAATAAGAAAATGGACTGGTATTCTACAGTAGAATTTGTTAATTGAAAGAGCATATCATGTACATGCTTCAAACCTGGTCATGAGAAAGCAACCAAAACCTGTATTAGTAAAGATGGAATCATATTAGCAGAAATAATCAATCTTGTAAAACTGTGACAAAAGAGCAAAGTATTAAAATTTGGAGACAGTAGTGTTTGTGGAAAATTATTATTCAATGTACACAAGGCAGAAGAGAAGTAAGTTTATCCAAGCAATAGGGGAATGTCAACAGGCAGGTGTGACACTCAAGCTGCTGTACTCAGCTGTCTTAAGAATATTTTTTTATCTGGAGGATCAAAGTAATTTTTTAAATATAGAACAGGCTAAGGAGGAAATACAAAAGTTTGTCCAAGAAAAAGTGAGCCATGACACAGAAAGGGGACTCTGCTTCTCATTCTTCTGATAATAAAGCCAGTAGAGAGACTTTGCCAGTGAATCCTTTTCCAAAGGAAAATGCTGGCTAGTCCTGTTAAGTTCTAAATCTGGTATATGCCATTCCACTCTTACAAGTAATTACATTTTAGCAATATTCTTTTATTTCCCTCCCCTTAAACAAGATCATTGAATATTCCCAGTTCAAGGTAATTGACAGTATAAAGTACAGAAATATTTTGCCAAAATTAACTCTTCCTATCATCCGTATTTTCACACCCTTCACCAAAATTTATTCTAGCTTGGTAACAAACTTCTCTGTAACCTCAGACCTTTCTATTCAGTCAAACACACACATAAAAAATACTACCATTCAGTTTTAACAATCTCTTGTTCATCATCTTGCTAAAGTTTCTAGTCAATCATCTACCCATGACTTTTGTTCCATGTCTAATCTCTGTCTACTCACTGAAATTTTGTAAAGATCAGTTATGACCAAATCCTATACTACGTAGCAAAACATGACATTCTCAATAGTAAGCAGCATGTGCTTCATGCCCAGTAACAGTACCATCATAGCTATATATTCTCCTCCAAGGCATAAACCTCTAATATTGAACAAGTCATCTTACTCAGTTTTAAAAAAGGCTTTGAGATAGTCAACCACACATTACTACTATAGAAGCTTGCTGACTGGTTTCTACCCTGATGACCATAGAGCCTTCTCTAACCACTATTTGAAGTTTATCGTATTTTAAGTTACCTAAGAAAATGCATGCTCCCACACCCAGTATGTTATAATGCTGTTATTTTTGAAACTACCTACCAAGGTGTTTCCCAAGGTTCAGTGCAAAGTTGTCTTCTATTCTCCCTTTTCTGGGATCTCCAACATGCCAAGTATATACTATATGAAAATGAACTCATCAATCTGGAATTAAATTCTTATCAAAAAAGTACATTTGTCTATTTGGCAGTAACTGTACAATTCAGTACATAAAAAATATCACAATAGCTGAAACTTTAGTCTCCACCATTCCCATGTCAAAGAGCAAAGGTATATTGGCTAACTTTTAAGGCATCCTCTAACTTTTTACAAGTATATTAAATCACAGATGCATAACGTTCTTAATGAGTTGAGAGTATCTCCAAAAATTCTTACTGTCAAAGCCAAGCATTCCATTGTCATCAATGTGCTACTCACCATATTAGCATATGAACTTCCAATCAGACCCCTCTGCTCTTCACAAAACACCAATCTCCTTTAAAGAGCAGAAAATCATAGCCTTAGATCATCCATCTATCAACCTACCACGTACACTGTTGTGCCACTCTTCATATAAGGAAGAGGTTGCCTTGCAGGGCTAGAGCTTCTCACCTTGTAAATATTCTGCATAATGTTACTGTGCTCCTCTCCTTATTAACTGGATCATTGAATGCTCTACTAGTCTTTCCTTAACTCTGACCCTATTCAGTTGTAAAGACCTGACCTTTATTCATGCTAATTGTGAAACAACTTTTTCTAAAATCACCTCTGCATGCTGAAACTCCTTACCTGAGACAATCCAACACATTGATGATTTAAAACATTCAAAAAGTTCTTCCACTCACATCTAATTGAAGAAAACAATGCAGTTGCATCAAAGACATAAGTCAACTTGCGTATTTTTCCTCACTTCTCTACTCATTCTAGTAAGCAGCAATTTGAAATTCCAAAAGTACAATAAAACTTTCATTTTTTTCTTCTGAATGAGTTACAGGCTTAAATATGCATTTTTTTCTTCAGTATATATTGTAACTGCACTGTAGGTATACTGAATCACTTCTACAAAACCCACCTTTCACTTGCATGTGTTTCTATGTTTACCAGCTACCCACAGTTATGTTTAATTCATGCATATTGTGGGACACATGGCTGTAACTTTGTTGAAGAGCATGTAAATGTTTAACTTAACTGTCTATAATGTGTATTTGTGTTCTAGGCCTACATCATGGCTGAAAAGGGTCCTTGCACCAAATCACTTAACATGGCTAACAAATGTAAAATAAATACTGATGCTCACCTAGTGATGCCTGGCTGGGTATGCAGTACCAGTTTCAAAAAACTCCTTAGTACTATGATACTTAATAAGATGGCTTATATTCTAAGAATATGAACAGTTTAATGGTTGTGATGGCTGGCATTATTGAGAGTATGGTAAGAGTAAAGGGGGGATAGGCATCAGGCTTCAGTACATTTAACAACGGGATGTGTCTTGGGCTTCAGTACATTTAACAAGGCAATGGGTGTCAGGCTTCAGTACATTTAACAAGACAATGGGTGTCAGGCTTCAGTACATTTAACAAGGCGATGGGTGTCAGACTTCAGTACATTTAACAAGGCGATGTGTATTGGGCTTCAGTACATTTAACAAGACAATGGGTCTCAGGTTCAGTACATTTAACAAGGCAATGGGTGTCAGGCTTCAGTACATTTAACAAGGCAATGTGTATTGGGCTTCAGTGCATTTAACAAGTCAATGGGTGTCAGGCTTCAGTACATTTAACAAGGCAATGGGTGTCAGGCTTCAGTGTATTTAACAAGGCAATGGGTGTCAGGCTTCAGTACATTTAACAAGGCAATGGGTATCAGACTTCAGTGTATTTAACAAGACAATGGGTGTCAGGCTTCAGTACATTTAACAAGGCGATGGGTATCAGGCTTCAGTACATTTAACAAGGTGATGGTTGTCAGGCTTCAGTACATTTAACAAGGCGATGGGTGTCAGGCTTCAGTACATTTAACAAGACAATGGGTGTCAGGCTTCAGTACATTTAACAAGGTGATGGGTGTCAGGCTTCAGTACATTTAACAAGGCAATGTTTATTGGGCTTCAGTACATTTAACAAGGCGATGGGTGTCAGGCTTCAGTACATTTAATAAGATGATAGAGGCTTCAGTACATTTAACAAGGCAATGGGTTTCAGGTTTCAATGCATTTAACAGGGCTAAGGGCATTGGACTTCAGTACATTTAACAAGACGATGGGTATCAGGGTTCATACATTTAAGAAGGCGATGGGTGTCAGACTTCAGTACGTTTAACAAGGTGATGGGCATCAGGCTTCATACATTTAACAAGGTGATGGGTATCAGGGTTCGTACACTTAACAAGGCGATGGGTATCAGGGTTCGTACACTTAACAAGGCATTGTGGTATGAATGCAGCCCCATCACACGGGATCTGAGGGGTGAGAAGTTGAGATGCAGTGACAGAATGGAGAGTGTATGTACTCATAAAATACGTAGGAGACCTCAAAATATTTTTGAAAGCATAGAAGAATGTGCAGCATTCAGCCTTCTGGGAAACTGATTTAGGTACTTCTTGCCTATAGGTTTATAGATCAGTACTAGGCTATTGACCCTAGGGCCTACATAAGCCTAGTCTAAAAGATACCCTGGCTTTCGCCATCCAAAAAATTTATTTTCAAGTGCTACTGTCGAGCAGACCCACAGAAGTGATCCCCGGGGTGAATTTCCTATTTCCCATCCAATTATCAAGATTTTTCTTGAAGAGTGCTAATGAGGAGCTTTGTTTGATATAGATAGGTAGTTTGTTCCAGAGTATGGGGAGTCTCTGGGACAGGAATCTATCCCTCCGGCATGTTCTGTTTATTGTGGTGACCAGGTTTAGGTCCCATAAGCATGTAGCTTGGAGGCACTGGGATTTCTTTAAGTGGAGCATGTCCAACAGCTCTGGGTTTGACATAGCTTTGTATGTTAGGCAGAGATCACCTCTGAGTAGGCGTTATGTGATGGAGTAAAGCTGGAGCTTTTTGATACAGTCTGCATAGGGCATCTGTTTGAGACTGGTGATCATCTTTGTGAGGTATTTCTGCGGCCTTTCCAGTTGTTGTAGATGTCTTGTGAGGTACATAACAAAAGGGGCGTTGTACTCTATAATGGGTCTAATGAGTGATGAGTAGAGGGGAACAATGACCTCTTTTTTCCTGGATAAGAAACCTTGTGTGATGAGGTATGCCATGTAGAAGGATTTCCTGACTATTGTGGTGAAGTGATTATCAAAGGAGAGACTACTGTCCACCTGTGCCCCAAGGTCTCTTATCACACTTTCGGTGTTAAGTAGACTATTGCCTATGTGGTAGTTCATGGGTACAGATATTTTACCAAAGGGGATGACAATGCACTTTTTGGCATTGAGTTTGAGGCCATGGCTTTGACACCAGGCATCTGTCTCAGTAAGGCTCTTTTGTAGGATGTCCACATCGTTAGGAGTTTCGATTATGGCTCCTAGTTTGCAGTCATCTGCAAACTTTGTTAGCCAAAGACCTTCTGTGTTAGCTTGTACTTCAGAGAAGTAGATACCAAACAGGAGAGGTCCCAGGACTGAACCTTGTGGTACTCCACTTGTCACTGGTCTGAAGTCGGATTTGGAGTCTGCTACTTTCACAGTGTGGGTTCTGTCAGTGAGCCAGTTGGCAACCCATCTTGTGACATAGGGATTTATACTTAGTTTAGTAAGTTTACTATAATTCCAGAGTGGGGGATGGTGTCAAAAGCCTTGGCGAGATCTAGATAGGCTGTGTGAACCACCTTACCCTCATCTACAGCTTTGGTGACTGCTTCAAAGAAGTCTGTCAGGTTCAGGAGACATGATCTGCCTTTTACAAACCTGAACTGGGTAGGGTCCAGAGTTTTTGAGATTACCAATGTCTTTGTTTATAAGTACCATGATAATACGTTCCATGGCCTTGCAGACCAAGTTCGTCAGACTAATGGGGCGATAATTCCTGGGGTCCATGGTGGCTCCCCCTTTTTGAAGTGGGATAGCCATCGCTGTGCACAATTCAGTGGGCACAAAGCCTGAGGTGAGGCTATAATTGAAAATGGTACTTAGGTGGGGTGCCAGTTCATTCTGTAGTTCGCGTAGAATGCAGCCTGGGATGTTGTCAGGTCCCATGGATGCTGTGTTCTTGGCTTTGGAGAGTGTGTTTTTTACCTGTGCAGCCATGATTACAGGAACTTTGCATTCTTCTGGTATAGAGATGGGTCCTTTAGGGGGTGAGGGGGGGTAAAGTTAGCACTGAACCTATCTGCCAGGGTGTTGGCAATATCAGTTGGTTCTGTATATTCAGTGCCATTGTGCTGTAACTCAGAGCAGATCTGGGTGTTGCCATTGAGATGCTTGACATAGCTATAGAATGCTTTGGGTTGTCTTTAGAATCAGTGGTGATTTTGTTTTCGTAACTAGCTTTGGAGGATTTTATGAGGGATCTCAGCTTCTTACTGAGGCTGACCAGGGAGTTCCTCCAATCATGGGATTTTACTCTTTTTTTGCAATAGTTTCTTTCTTCTGTTGTAGAGTTTGTTTATACCAGGGGACCACCAAATTGTCTTCATTTTTTTGGAGAATAGCATCTTGGTTCTGTTAGGGATAGCATGATCCATGCACTTGTGTAAGTGCTTATAAAGTGCATTTGTGTAGGATTCAGCAGTTGTACCTCTATTGTCCGTCTGCATGGGTGTCGCAAAGTTTGCCAATTCTGTCTTAAGAAGTGTGAAGCTGTCTTTGGAGAATTTTTTTTACGGTAGTTTCCCTAGTGGGGGTGGGATGTGGATGTCTAGGGTGATTAGCTTGTGGTCGGATCTGCCCAACAAGGAATTGACCTTTGGTGTGGAACACCGGTTACCCATGTTGGTATGACCAGGTCTAGGATATTGCTGCCCCTGGTGGGGGTGTGGATAAGTTGATCCAAGGCACTGGAATTTATGAATTCCAGAAAATGTTGAGCAAAAGAGTTGGAACATGAGTAGTTTTCTCAGTTAATGGTGGGGTAGTTGAATAAAAAGGTCTGGATATTCAAACTGATGAGGAACATCAGGCTGGGATATCATATTTAGTAATGGTAAAGCTAAGAAAACTAATATGTACTCTTCCCTCTCAATAAGCAAAATAATGATTGCTCATGAAGTTTGGATAATTATCCAGGCTATTAGTGACATGATACGGGATGAGTATTCCTGAGCATTATCATAGTATAATCTCTCAATCTTGAATCTGAGAAAGGAAAGACTGGTTATGTACCCTGGGATTCTAGTGTTATCTTTCAGGTAGCCAGACACTACTCCTTTGCTTTGTATGAAGAACCTAGAACTTGCTATAGACCTCCATGACAATAGCATGGGCGCAAAAGAAAAAGAGTAGAAGAATACTCAGATGTTGAAAACTAACTTTATAAACTCTAAACTGCACACAAATGTTTGGGAACATCCCAAAAAATTCTTCTCATCAGACAGAATCCTCATGTCTGGTCTAACTAGGCAGGCTTTCTGCATTTCATATCCGAACCAGTCCTTTACCAGATCTACACTCATTACATTGCACTCTGAATCCTCTTTTTCACTAGAAAAAAACTAAGATAATAAAGCCTTCATGAATTTTTCTGCAGCTTAAGGATAAACCCATTAAGTTGATAAGGTTGTTATGTTGCACACACAGATACTGACAAATCACTTTATTTTTTGTGACACATATTAGTGTCAATCTATATCAAACATAATAGATATTCCCTGGGTTTCTTTAACAATCATGTAGGCTTCATATAAAGCCTACTTGATGTACACGCATTAACACAATGAGCAGCAGCGCTCATTGAATATGCACGCTGCTCATCACACATTCGTATTTACATGCATCTTTTTGTAGCCAGCCAATAAAAGGTACATGGAAGCACATGCTCACAATGTAAACAAAACAGACTGCCTGTAAGCAAGCCTATTATACTAACATGAGTGGATAACATATATTAACTAAGAGCAAGTTGATTACAAGAATTAAGATGTAGGGGACATTAAAAGTGGAGACTATACACAGAACACAATGTTAATAGTTTAGAAATAAGTAAGAGGGGAGGGTAAAGGGAGAAAATGTACTCAATTAATGCAACCAAATGTGATTGTGTCATGAAGAAATATTTTCACAGAATCATAGGATATTACTAGGCTAATGACCCTAGGGCTGTTATAAGCCTACCCAAGTTTTACCCTTATTTCTATGATCAGCACCTATTTCCCCTGTCCAAGAGGGACACAGGTGGAAACCCAAGGGTGAATTTACGGATACCCATCCAATTGTCCAGACTGCATTTGAAGAGGTCCAATGAGGTGCTTGACTTAACATAAAGTGGGAGTCTGTTGCAGAGGTGTGGTAACCTCTGGAAGACAAATTTGTCCCTCCAGCAGGTTCTATTTATGTCACATACCAGGTTAAGGCCTTTAGAGTGAATAACCTGTGTATCATTTGACTTGTGGATATGTAGCACTTCCAATAAAGCAGGGTCAAAAATTGCCTTATATGGCAAGGCAGAGATCGCTTCTGAGTAGTCTGTATGAAACAGAATAAAGTCACAGTGATTTCAGCTGATCCAAATAGGACAGATGCTGAAGACCTTGAATTTTCCTTGTGAGGAACTTTTCTGGTCTTTCCAATTGCTGCAGGCGCTTGGAAAGGTACATACCAAAAAGGGCAATGTACTCAGTTACTGGCCTGATGAGGGAAGAGTACAGGGAGGTTATAACCTATTTTTTCTGGAGTCAATGCCGTTACTTATGAGATAAGCAATATAGAATACCCTTCTTACCACTGTGGAGGCATGATGATCAAATGTAAGGTTGTTGTCAATCTGTATGCCCAGGTCTCTCACCACTGAGTGCATATTTAGAGTGTTGTTATTGATGTGGTAGTTAACAGGAACATCGCTCTTACAGAAAGGGATGATAGTACATTTTTTGCATTGAGTTTAAGGCCATGATTTTGGCACCAATCATTTGTTTAAGACCCTCTTGTAGGACGTTGACATTGTTTGGAGATTCTGTGACAGCTCCAAGTTTGCAGTCATCAGCAAACTTTGTCAGTTACAGACTATTAATTTTAGCTTGTACTTCAGAGAAATAGATTCTAAACAGTAGAGGTCCCAGGACTGATCCCTGTGGAACACCACTGGTTACAGGTCTGCTGTTGGAGGTGGGCTCCCCTATTTTGACTATATGGGTTGCAGCAGTGAACCAAGTTAGTGACCCATTTAATGATATATGGGTTGATACCTAGCTGTATGAGTTTATCAATGACGCCTGAGTGGAGGATAGTGTCAAAAGCCTTGGCTTAGTCTAGGTAGGCTGTATGCACAGATTTACCCTCATCCAGGACCTTGCTGACTGCCTCAAAGAAGTCCACCAGGTTTAACAGGCATGATCTCCCTTTTATAAATCCAAATTAAGTAGAGTTAAGTGTTTGGAGATTATGTATATCTTTGTTGATAAGGTTCATGATGGTTTGCTGCATGGTCTTGCAGATAAGGCTAGCCAAGCTACTAGGTCTATAGTTCCTGAGGTCAGTGGAAGCACCACCTTTGTGCAACTGGATAACGGTGGCCTTTTTCCATCCAGTTGATATGAAGCCAGTGCTTAGACTATGATTGAAAAGAGTACCCAATGATGTTGCTAATTCTTGTTTGAGCCTGTGTAGGATGTAGCCTGGGATGTTATCAAGTCCTGTAGATGCTGTATTTTTGACCTTAGAGAGGGCATTTATGACCTGGTCTTTAGAGATTCAAGGTAGAGGACAGGTAGTATGGATGTCATGGGGTACATATGGTGGGGACAGGGGAGTGAAGCTTTTACAAAACCTGTCAGCTAACATGTTAGCTATGTCCACAGGCTCAGTATATGTGGTATCATTAACTACTAGTTCAGGTCAAATCTGGGCATTTCATTTTAGGTTAAGGACGTAACTAAAGAACACCTTATGGTTATCCCTAATTTTGTAAGCAAATTTAGACATAAATACTTCCATATTGATGTAATAGTAATTAATCCGGTTCACAGTTCTTGACACATACACATAACTAAAAATGGACATGCTAGCAAAGTATGTGAGACACAATGCAACATTGTAGCCAAGAGAAATAAATGATAAATGTGATTTTAATGTGGATAACATGACAAACTCAGATAAGAGTTAGCAAGGATGCTGGATAGATTAGGGGCTATTTGCTTAGACTGTAGTTACTGAATGCAGAGTATTTATCTATATATATATATATATATATATATATATATATATATATATATATATATATATATATATACAGGAAATGTATTGTATGTGTGGTAAAAGACAGTAGTTCTGTATTCTCCAATTTATTGTGCATAAAGAAGAAGAAATGAACCCTACAGCTATTGTGTCATACACATCAGAAAGGGACATGTTTGCTATTTGTTGTCATTTGACAGCCATTGATAGGGGATATATTTTCTTGAAGTACACAAGTGACAAATGACAAATTCAGATCTGATGACATTTCAGTAGTTCAAGGTCTATGGTCATAAATGGAGTACATCTACTACATGATTATACTGGGCATGCTTACAAGAAATTACAGTGAACACTACCAAAACAGCATGTAAACAATACAAACATACAAGAAAGTGTCCTAATACAGGCCCAATCGCACTTTATAATAATCTTTCATAATGCCATACACTAAGAAATGTTATGTAAGTCATCGTGACCTATAAAGCTGTACAGTGTGAAGAAAAGAATTACAGTAATTCATAAATGTTTAGAGGAATGCATGCAATACAGTGCATTTTTGTTTGGAATTTAATTAATGAAAATCTTTCAGCTTTTCCTGGTTAGGGGTTGTCACAGTGGATCACCGGTCTGTTTACGATTGGCAGTGGATTTTTACGGTGTCAAGTTGCCATCCCAGCGTCCTACCTTCAGAGAAGGCACACATACACAGACACACACACACACTCACCTACCTGCATGTCTTTTTTAAAGCTCAGTCAATCATAGGGAGGACATGCAGACTCTACACAGAAGGCGTTCCAGCTGAAGGAGGAAGCTACTAAATGATAGAGCAAAATCCCAAAAAGGGAAGGCATCACTGATCAGTATTAGCAAAAAACTACGGGCACACATAAAATTGTCTAAGGCCAGCTTCGAGAGAAAAATTGCACAGGACACTAAGGATAATCACAAGGCTTTCTTTAGTTATGTTAGGAACCTGGGTGGTAATTCCCAGATATGCTCAGAATTAGTCCAAAATGACAAAAAATACACCGAACCCACAGACATTGCCAACATCCTAGCTGACAGGTTCAGCGCAAACTTCTCCCCCCCTCCCCACCAAAAGGGCAAATATCTATCCCAGCAGAGTGCTGCCCCCCTTCTCCAAAGCAAAAAACACAGCATCAATGGGACCAGATGGTGTCCCGGGCTGCGTCCTACATGAACTCCAAGAAGAGCTAAACCCAAACATAAAACTACTGTTCAATCTCAGCCTTACTACAGGATATGTGCCCAAAGAGTGGCATACAACAACAGTGGTCCCTCTACATAAAGGTGGTGCCTCGACGGATCCTGGAAACTATTGCCCCATAAGCCTGACTAGCTTGGTCTGCAAAACTATGGAAAGGATCATCATGGACCTCATAAATAAAGATATTGGGGACCTACAAACACTGGATCCTACCCAGTTCGGCTTTGTTAAGGGCAGATCCTGCCTCTTAAACCTGGTTGATTTCTTTGAAACAGTCACCAAGGCCATTGATGAGGGGAAGGTGGTCCACACAGCCTACCTGGACCTCGCAAAAGCATTCGATACAATACCCCCACTCGGGCATTATAGATAAGCTCACCAGCTTAAATATAAACCCCTATGTCACTAGATGGATTGCAAATTGGCTCAAGGACAGAACCCACATGGTTAGAATTGCTGGAGCCATGTCAGACTCCAAACCAGTTACAAGTGGTGTCCCACAAGGCTCAGTCCTGGGACCTCTCTTGTTCGGTATATATTTCTCGGAGGTACAGGCCAACATGGAAGGACTGTGGCTGACCAAGTTCGCAGATGACTGCAAACTGGGCGCCATAATCGACTCTCCAGCTGACACAAGCATCCTCCAAAAGGGCCTCATAGAAACAGACAACTGGTGCCAGAGCCATGGCCTCAAGCTAAATGCCAAAAGTGTATAGTCATCCCTTTGGCAAAACAAAGTGCCCACAAATTACCACATAGGTGGTAATCCATTAAGTACAGAAGAAGTAATTAGGGACCTGGGGACCCAAGTTGATAGCAATCTCTCATTTGACAACCATGTGGCCAAAGTGGTTAGAAAAACATTTTATATAGCCCACCTAATCATGAAGGGATTCACATCTAGATCAGGGGACGTCATCGTGCCTCTTTACTCATCCCTCATCAGGCCCATAATTGAGTACAATGCCCCTTTTGGGATGTACCTTACCAGACACCTGTAGCAACTGGAAAGACCCCAAAAGTACCTCACCAAGAGGATCAAAGGGCTCAAACAGATGCCATATGCTGCCCAGTTAAAGAAACTCCATCTCTACTCAGTGGCATACCGCATGTTCAGAGGCGATCTGTGCCTGACGTATAAAGCCATGTCCAACCCGGAATTAATGGACATGCTGCACCTCAGAAAATCCAAATCCCATCGAGCTACGTGCTTGAGAGACTTGAACCTCAGCACTGAAATAAATAGGACATGCTGGAAGGACAGATTCATAACCCAGAGGCTCCCTTCACTCTGGAATAAAATCCCAGCCCAAGTTAGGCAGAGTCCCTCATTGACTCTCTTCAAGAGGAATCTTGATGAGTGGATGGGAGATCGTAGGTTTACCCCGGGTATCACTTCTGTGTCACTGTTAGACAGAGGCACAGTATACTAACCTCAAAAAAGGGCATAGCAAAATAAATTTAAAATGGGTGGCGAAAGCCAAACACATCCTGGCTAGGCTTATAAATGCCCTAGGGCAGATAAGCCTAGTATGAACCTATGAACCTATGAACCTATGAACCTATGAATTGAACTGGAGAACCTCTTGCTGTGAGGTGACAATGTTAACTGCTGCACCACCATGGCTGACTTTGAAATTTAATTAATGCTTCTGAAAAATCAATGACATACTCAACATTTTCATCTTGAAAGACTCAAACCCATGCCAGGACAGATATCAGAAAGATGTGTATCAATCTATGGCATCACAGAAATGAGTATACAGTATGTGTTATGATGAAAACACTTGTGGCCCTCTGCCTGTTCCATAAATACTTTCTTTGCTTAAGCCACTCCTGAGACAGTTATCTGACAGATGTTTCCAGATTCAAACCCTGCCTATCATACTACACACTCTGCTTCATTGACTGCATCTGCCACGCAACGTAGCGATGGATCTTGTCACAAATAAATGAGATTAATGTCTAAAATAATAAACAATATTTGAGGATAATTTATACAATATGATTTTGTCAGAAAGCAAGCAAGGTGATTACTGTGTTAATTTTCACATGCCTGGACAGTGAAATATCAATGTTTCTTGGCCAAGGAAGTTGTTTCTGTTGTTTTGAACAGCAACAACAACATTGTCTCAGAATTCAAGCACACTCTATTGGTGTACTTCTGCTACACAGGTCATTATTAAAGGCATGTGCTGCAGGAGCAGTCACACCATGACATTTGCAAAACAAATAATTCACTGGCAGGAAATTAAAAAAATACTTCATATTTCTTTCTCCAAAGTAAAAATTGAGAATAATAACTTTATGCAATGTCATTTGTGTAATATCAATACATTCATGTGAAGTGCCTTTTGCTGGAATTGAACAGCACACTGTGTAAGTCCACTTACTAAGTGCATGTGAATAAATTACATGTGCCAAACTGAAGCATTAACAGAGCTGTGAGACACTACCTATGTGAAGTCATTACATATGATTGTGTTGCAAGCAATTTGTACAAGATAAAAGGGATGGGGGATGATTCTTCCTCTGTAATTGTATACATTGGTGTATGTCATTCACACAAAACAGGATAAGAGCACATAATGCTTACAATCAGTCAATGTGGGTTTTGAACACCTAACTGGCATCAGAAGCTACATGATATTATGAAGAATGAATGCACTATGGTGCAAGTGTTGCTAAAATTGTGAGATATTTGGGTATTTGAAGCAGTGATATCATGTTATTGCTGCAAGGATATGTGTGCCTGTAATTTCTTCAAAAGACTGTTTCCTTATACAATGTTGCCTGCTGCTAGATATATGCAAACACACATGATGCATAATGCAGTCATCACTGTGACAAGAGAATGGCAATCATGTACAATGTATGGATAATCATGGATTCAAACACATGCTTGACCAAGGCAACATCATAAAGAATATTCTCCGGGATTCATGAAGCTTATGCCAGGCACAGGCATAGCGTCGGTGACCTAACACCAAATATGGCCGCCGAGCGATTCATGTAAGAGCTGTTTCCATATGCACTACCTGCATACGCCATGGCTGCACAGCTCCTGGCGCATGTATGCTAACTACCCCATGCGCAGCAGTGTAGCATGCAAATGAAGGTATATAGCGATGCAGGAAGTGGTGCAGGCATAGTGTAAGCATGCAGAAATGTAAACCGAAAAAAAAAACAGTTTACATTTTTTCAAATATAAAATCGAAGCCATGACAGCGGACCAAACTCATGTATTATACTGTTAATATATGCCAATGGCTAAATATATAGCCATTGACATAAAGAACATGCACAATATATAAAAAAGAACATTTAATGTCATGCCCACACTAACGCGAAGTAAAATCACAGCTCATTGGTGCGCAAACGGGATCACAATGAAAATATATTTATATGTAATAAAACTGAAATGTAACACATTTCATGAATTCCCCATAATAGTCAATGGCACGCATGCTATACCACACCATGGCGCAAGGGTTGCCAAGGGGCTGTGACAGCGTTCTGCGTGGTAACTAGGAATTAGTAGTCAATGCCATGCAAATGAGACAAGTAATACTGAATCACAAAATCCCTGCTGGCGTAAGGATGTACCTCACAGTGTAGCAGTACAACACCGAGGTGTGGCCTGGAGATAAAAATGACATCAAGAGAGGGGGTGCGCCACCTTAGCTGTAAGCACATTGGAGCATTGCTAATCCGGTTTGCCTGTTGCTAAGCAAAGCCGCAGTATAGGGGTGTGTTGAAGTAGCTATAGCTTTGCTTAGCTGAGAGCACACAAGGTAACAGAATGTGCATGTGAACATGGATGAAAATGCGCTCATAACTCGGTAAATGGCTGTGTGCAGCGCACACCAGAGCTAAAACAGGAAGGATACAGGAAGAAAATAAGGAAATGCTGCAGCATGGTAATTGGAGTACAAATGAGTAATTAACACCTAGGAACCCACAGCGGGCCATTGACAACAGCTAACAAGGCTGCTAGCAGCTCCAAAAGGGCCTCATAGAAACAGACAACTGGTGCCAGAGCCATGGTCTCAAGCTAAACACCAAAAAGTGTATAGTCATCCCCTTTGGCAAAAACAAAGTGCCCACAAATTACCACATAGGTGGTAATCCATTAAATACAGAAAAAGTAATTAGGGACCTGGGGACCCAAGTTGATAGCAATCTCTCATTTGACAACCACGTGGCCA
Source organism: Protopterus annectens (assembly GCF_019279795.1). NCBI lineage: Eukaryota > Metazoa > Chordata > Ceratodontiformes > Protopteridae > Protopterus > Protopterus annectens. Next base: position 1,613,093,935 of record NC_056726.1, on the reverse strand, counting down.
AAGTGGTTAGAAAAACATTTTATATAGCCCACCTAATCATGAAGGGATTCACATCTAGATCAGGGGAGGTCATCGTGCCTCTTTACTCATCCCTCATCAGGCCCATAATGGAGTACAATGCCCCTTTTGGGATGTACCTTACCAGACACCTGCAGCAACTGGAAAGACCCCAAAAGTACCTCACCAAGAGGATCAAAGGGCTCAAACAGATGCCATATGCTGCCCGGTTAAAGAAACTCCAGCTCTACTCAGTGGCATACCACCTGCTCAGAGGCAATCTGTGCCTGACGTATAAAGCCATGTCCAACCCGGAATTAATGGACATGCTACACCTCAGAAAATCCAAATCCCATCGAGCTATGTGCTCGAGAGACTTGAACCTCAGCACTGAAATAAATAGGACATGCTGGAGGGACAGATTAATGACCCAGAGGCTCCCTTCACTCTGGAATAAAATCCCAGTCCAGGTTAGGCAGAATCCCTCATTGACTCTCTTCAAGAGGAATCTTGATGAGTGGATGGGAGATCGTAGGTTTACCCCAGGTATCACTTCTGTGTCACTGTTAGACAGAGGCACAGTATACTAACCTCAAAAAAGGGCATAGCAAAATTAATTTAAAATGGGTAGCGAAAGCCAAACACACTCTGGCTAGGCTTATAAATGCCCTAGGGCAGATAGCCTAGTATGAACCTATGAACCTATAAACCAATGAAAAGAGAACTGTCACAGCAGAACAAAGCAAACTTGCAGTAGATCAGCTACATAACACATTTCGCAACACAATCCTGGGTTGGGAAAGTACAAAACAAGAAAGCTGGCAGCTGGATGCATGCCTGAAAATGGAAAGGGAATCAGATGGAAAAGTGAAGTAAAGGGCAATAGATGAATCATGGCAGATAAGCGTAATTCAACACCAAAGGCCCCACAATAGCAGTACCTGCCGTAAAACCCATAATTAAAATACCCTGCAGCTGGAATTGCACATACACACCCAGTTACACCAGCAGCATCCATAGCACAATAGTATAAAGTGTGAAAGCACCTCACACACACTTGTGTATTCCCAGACACTCTGCACCATTGGTGTATACAGACAGGGAACTTTTAATATGTACATGTTAGGGGCTGCCATAGCTTTGATTCACCAGCATATACTGGAGACTGAAGATGGTGTGGAGGATGATGCTGACAACCACCTCAGGCATGAGAGTAGGAGAAGAGTGTTCAGACTCAGGGTAGCCTGCCAGGGGCTACATGATCTGGAGATAATAGAGCATTACAGTGTGGACAGGGACATCATACAGCAACTTGTTGAGCTGTGCCAGACATACCTCAGAGCCAGGAAAAACAGACAGGAACCCATCCCAGTGGACACGAAGGTATGTGTAAGCTTTAGAATACTAGCCACAGGTACCTTTCAAAGGCCAACTGGGGATTTCATGGGGATCTCACCAGCATCAGCATCCAGGGTGCCTCCACCAGTTCCTGGGTGCCATGTTACCACATGCCAATGAGCACATATACTTCCCCCGAACACAGGAAGAGTTGAGCATCAATATGTGTCTCTTCCATCGTGTGGCAGACTTCCCGGAGGTACTGGTTGCAATAGACTGCATGCACATACACATCAAGTCACCACCCAGTGAGCAGGGTAGGCGCTACATAAACCACAAGGGATACCCCTCCGTCAACTGCCAGGTCATATGCAATGCCCAGGGCATTATCATGGATGTGTGTGCTGGCAGCCCTGGAAGCTATCATGACTCCCACATCTGGCATGTCTCACAGCTATATCAGGTATTTGCCAGGGGGGACATCCAATGTGGCCACCTGGTGGGGGATGCTGGCTATGCACTGGAACCATGGATGAAGACTCCCATCAGAAATGCACCCACACACCCATGCAAGAACGCCATAATGAGGCACACACAGAATCATCATAGAGCATGTGTTTGGGATGCTGAAATCATGGTTCCGTTGCTTGGACATATCTGGTGGAGCCTTGCAGTATTCTCCAGGCATGTTTGCCCACAACTTCATAGTATGTGTCATGCTACACAATATGATCCTGTGAAAACAGCTGCAGCAGGGACAGAATGGTGAAGGCTCTCACAGCCCACCACCATTGCCAAGGGCCCCACAGGCACAGAGGGACTCAGACCACGAACACTCTGTTCCAGCTCCAGTAGGCAGATGGAGGCATGCCCAGTATACCCATGCCTTGGCAAAGAGGGAACGTATAGCACACACACACACACACACACACTGACAATGTAGGCACCTATGGACTGACACCCTTCTCCACCTGCACACACAGTAAACATGGATGGCACACACACACGACCACCTGTAAATCGTCATGTATAGGTGGTCTACTGTGTGCATCCTACATAGGCAGCCCTCAACTATTGTACACACAACTGCCATTGGCACAAGGTAAGACAATACCTGAACAGTAAATTAAGCTATCAACATATGTTGATACTGTATGTATAGGTTCATAGGTACATAGGTAGGTACTTGCCTAACTGCCCGAGGCCATTCATAAGCCTAGCCAAAATGTGTCTGCTGTCACCACCCCATTGATTAACTAACTATCCCTCTGTGGAGCAGAGCCAATTGTGGGATCCCTGGGGTGTATCCACTGTTCCAGTTAAACAATCCACCAGAACCAACAAAGGTTCTACCAAGAAAATAAAATGAAATTCGAACCACAGTGTGCACTGAATGAATACTCAAGATCTGAAACACGAAGATTTATTCAACCAACAACAGACTAAGCATATGCTTTCACCAGCAACCTGGCTTCTTCAGAGTCTGACAGTAAAACACTCCATATAAAAAACACTCCACATTTAAAGCAAGAATGCATTCTCCCCACCCATCCAATTAATCAATAAATCAATCAAACAGACTATTTCTTAAGAATACATTTACAACCAAGTATTAGTTTAAAAAAACAATTCATAACATTTAATAAACTTATAACAGTCATACACTACATATGTATACATATAAAAATGTAATATAAAATTGCAGTTCCTCTAAATAACACTACTTAAGTATTTTAACTGAGGCTTTATGGTGACACATTCATTTTAGCCCAGGGCCTGGTAGCATTGAGCCTAAGCTGCCATTCCATTTCTAACCTTGCTACCCTGTTCTGTGCATCACACTGAATGTTAGACTTAACCCTATCTATAATAAAAAATAAAAATTTGTTAAAATTCCCACATACTGCACTATGCAAATAAAGTGCATTGTGCTCATCCTTTCTCCTGATTGAACTGACATGTTCCCCTATTCTTGTTTTCAAGCTTCGTGTAGTCATGCCCACATAAAATGCATCGCATGACATACACGAAGCAAGATATACACAATTCTTGGTGTAAGGATTCTTGGACCTTCTTAGAGTCAATTAATAACATCACTTTTGAACCCACACTTAATTTTTTGACTATAGATGTAATCGATCTGTATACATCGATTTTCCACACCAGGAAGCAATTGAATGGAGTGAATTGATGTTGGAGGGTTTGGGAGCTACAAAAAATGAGATCTCCTTAGTTACACAATTGTTGGATATTGTTTTAACATCAAACTTTTTCCTGTTTAATAACCAATACTACCTGCAGAAAAAAGGTATAGCTATGGGGTCGCCATGTGGTGGAAGCATGGCGAACCTAGTAGTTGCTTACTGGGAAAAGGTCACTTTGAAAAACAATCCCTTATTTAAAAATGTTAAGTACTACACACGGTTCTTAGACGATGTGTTTATCTTGATTAAGGGTAGTGAAAGTGAAGCAGTTGAACTAGTTGAGTTTATGAACAACTCTAGCACATTTTTAAAATTCACTTATAAGTTTTCTAATATTGTTATTGACTACTTAGACGTTGAATTAACAAAGGATGTGGAAAATGGCTGTTTTTTGACTTCTATATATAGGAAGCCGACTTACTGTAACGCTTTCTTGCACTACTCTAGTAACCATCCGGCTAAACAAAAAAGATCTATTGTCAAAGGACAATTAGTTAGAGCCGTACGTATGTGTAGTACACTTGAAACATTCAGGTCTGAGTGTTTTTTCCTAAAAGAACTATTCATAAATAGAGGGTACCCAAAATACCTAATAGATGAATTAATTCATGAAGTTTCTATGAAAAGGAATACAGGTTTTTACCAGCCTCTGTTAAGATGTAAATATCAAACCCCAAACATTGAAGTCAGTGAATCTATAGATCTACCCTTAGAAAAAGGGTTAGAACACAACAGTATTGGGACTACAATTTGTAGTCAAAACCATTTTAGGACAAGTCTTGTTTTAACATTCAATAGACATATTGGCGATGTATGGAATATCATAAAGAAAAACTGGTATTTTATTTTTAATAACCCTGGGTTGCTTCAAAAATTGGGACCTCAACCGTTTGTAGTGTTTAAAAGGGGTAGAAATCTAAAAGAACTTTTACAGAGACCTGGAGTACGTACATTTTCCAACAGACAAACTGGCACAGTTATGTGCGGGTTTTGTAATAGATGCAATTGCTTGAAAGTTGGTAATTCATTTACAATTAGAGATAAAAAATATACCATCACTTCAAGAATTAATTGCACCACAAAATCTGTGATTTATATTGCTTTTTGTACCTGCTGCCCCTGCTTCTACATCGGGAAGACCGATCGCAAATTGAGTGATCGAATATACCAACACCTGTATGCGATAAATAACAAAAAGATGGACAATGCTTTGTCCAAACATGTTATGCATAATATTGGACATAGTTTCCAACTTATGGGTATCGAACAGGTTCTAACTGGAGCAAGGGGCGGACCTCAAACTCTGTTACTTGAAATGAGAGAGTTAGAGTGGCAGATTGGATTAGATGCCTTTACTTACCCAGGATTAAATGAATCCTGTAACATCTCAGTGATTCTTAAATATAAAAGTTATATGAGATAACTGAAGGATATTTACACCCATATGCACACATAAAATAGATTTAGTATGATCCATATATTGGGAACTATATATAAATTATTAAATACAAGTACAGAAAAAATTAATTTTGATTTAAATATTTTATATATTTTTTATATTTTATATTTTTAGTTATTTACACATTGTAAATGTTGATTATTAATTTTGTATTGTAATTTAATATAAATGTGGGATGATGGAACTGATATTAAGAGCATGAAGTGACACTTTTAAAAAATGATGTCTTTATCCACCCTATGTCATTTTTACGGTGGGTTGGTGGTTTGAAAATAAAAGGAAATGGCATCATGATTTAATGTATATAAAAGGAACTGTTAATTAATTAATTTGTATTAGCTGAGGAAGCTTCTGCAATTGTGGGAGCGAAAACGTGATTCCTGAAATAAAGAACGTTATTTTACTTGTCCTGTTTGGTTCCAGAGATCGTGGTTTTACTTTGATTACCACTTATAGTATGTTTTCACCTCTCGTTAGTCAGTCTACCAACTGATACAGGCCATATGAGGTGATAAATCCCAGGAAGTGCTGGGCCTGGAAGTGAATACTCGAGTAGGTTATCCAGTTAAGTGTAGGGTAGCTGACATTGACCAATAACAGGGTGTCTGGTAGGACTGTCATGTTTACCACTGTCTCCCGATAGTTGTAGTGGTGCTCCTGGGTCATGGAGGGTTATCTGTGGCAGCTCACAGTTTGCATTGCAGTCGTGGCTGATGTTAGCTGCACATGGATGATCACAGAGGTATCATGCTGCCCCACTGACTTGGAGGTGTAGGTATCCCTGATAAATATGGATACACCCCCTCCATGTCTGTGCCAGTCCATGTTCAGTGGTTGAAATGTGTGTTATGGGTTGTAGTCTGGTAGTGCCGGTGTGCTCACAGGAGCCTTATACAGGTCCCAGTCACAGAACAGATGTAGATGTTGTCCATACTAAGGGGTGCTGTGAGTGTGTGCATGTTGTGAGTACTACCCCTGGGGTTGAGTAGCCTAACCCTCATTGATTCCACTATTGTGCAGTTCATGGAGGTAAGATTCATCTTTGAGACCTGCCTAAAAATGGCACCATGGGGGCACCAATAGCCTTACCCAGCATTCCAAAGCCTTAAGCTGACACATGCAAGTTGGTATGGCATTGTTGCAGGCATGTTTCCATCTGTGCTTGTGTCCCCTCTTTCCTGTAGGTAACCTACTGATAAGCAATACAAAGCCTGAAACCTATACAAGTCCACTAGCTTCCAAGATAGGCTTTTGGAGTGATTATGTATCAGCAGTCTGTATGATCTTGCTGTACTTAACTGTTATCTGACTACGTGGTGATTCTACACTGTATATTGTGATCAGAAAACTCTGTATTATCACATATGATGCTGGAAATGGCCTGCACTGTAGAGGTTCACAGATAGGTAGCAGGCTATCTGCCCAAGGGCATTTAGAAGCATAGCTACAGTGTGGTGGCTTTATTTGCACCATTGATGAAGTAACAGAGCCTCTGTTAAGCATAGCCAATGAAGTAATTCCAGGCAGAGTTGCTGGAAGCTGTTGAAGACTGGGGTGCTGTAGGGTGATAGGGGCACATAGTGATCTCAAAAGGGCATGTTAACATGACAACCCAACAGCATTCAATTTCCCCAACAGGTCTTGCAGCTATAAAACTGGAGTGGCTCCCCCACACCCTGGCTGTATGTTTCTGGGACACATGATCCCAAGGGTGTATATACTGTTGCCCAGTCACACATCAAGGTTTTCCCTTAAGTTTGTCAGTGAGAGGCTATGCCAAATGTAGGTAGGATGTTAATGTATAGTCTCTCAATTCATGTGTTATGTCGGTATTTCAAGATCACTGGGTGTGGGTGGCTCTGCCTGTTGTGTAGCCAAGCTTACACATAGGATTCATGGACATAGGAAATAGGCAGAAGGAACGTTAATGTCAATAGTGTAATGGCTACAGCATTTGCATAATATCTGTGCAGTCGTGGTTCAAATCCCAATAAAGTCAGAGATGTCTTACATGTTACATAGTATACCATAACCACAGCTTGCATATATAGGTAGTATTCCACAGAATAATAAACATTTGGAACACACATAAACCCATGTGTGCTGGAGAGTACAGTTAACAGACAATGTAATGTTATTTTATCACATAGTGAGATGTTACATCACTGAAATGTATATATCCTGAGTAGTTAGCAGAAGTGGCCATATTTGCGTGCACAGGTTGTTGGATGAAAATTTTGTTTATCTGTGTACAACCGCTGGTATAATGTTACACAAACACCTTTAAACCTGCTTACAACTGCTTAAGTTAGCCTTATTCTGTAGTAAAACATGTCTAATATATTGCAGCTGTTGAACCCTGGACCATGCACACCATAGTCATGGGACGTAGCACTAAACCATCTAATCTGTATACATGGTAAGTGACCAGTAGACTACACCTTAAACTACAGGCATTTCACAGTACAGACCACAAATGGGGCAGTCACTTTGTGTACATTTGTACAGGACATTGTAATGTACTGTAATGTGTGAATCAACATATACAAGTCTACATATGTATAAGTGTTACAAATTAATACTAAATATATATATATATATATATATATATATATATATATTTATTTATATGCATGTCACTGATGAGGGAACATAGATAGATATATATATATATATACACATCTATGAACACACTTTGTGACAGAAGCATTCCAAATGGATAGAAGTGTACGCAAAACACATGCAGCTCTGGTATTATAACTATTAATATTAACCTAATTCCCCATAGAAGCAATGGTTGCTGTGTATGTGGGGGAGGACCGCTGGCTAATGGAATATGCATCAAGGAGGGCCTGTGTCAGATGTTCATTACATGAACTGGAGGGGTACACATGGAGTATGGGCACAATGTAAAAAGGACTCAAAACAAGAACCATTCTCATCCATAATACACCCTGTCAGGTCACATTGCAACACTGACTGCAACAAACATATGAACATTAACAGGTATCATACATACGTACACCAACTAACATACACATTTGTTTGCAGTAGTGAGGAACAGCTGCAGTACACTGTACATACTAAACACTATAAAAGTTGTACATATCTCAGATGCCTCAGTGGTAAAGCCAGTGACTGTGGTGTTCATGGTCCTGGTTTCAAGACCTGCAAGGGCTGTTATGTCATTTTGAGGTCCCGAATAAGGGATGTTGGATGCAGGTTATTAAAGTACTTTTAAGCAGACATTAGTGGTTTATTGCACCTGTAAGTGCCGGTAAGTGGCGCTTAAACATGACTACATGGATAAGTGCCACACAGGTTTAACCTTTGCTGAACATCACGCAGATCACGGGCAAAGCCGCTCACAACCGCTGAAATGTGCATTAATCACCCTTGCACTACCAGTGCCTGCCCTGAGAGATAAAATGATAACTGCCAGGATTAGAACACACAACCATGTACACAATCTTCACAATAACCTACCACTAAGCTACCTGAGATGTACGAATGGCAGCTGTGTATTCTGACAGGTTAAAACACAAAAGGGAGGATTGTTTGGAATTAGGACAAACCGCCATGTACCCAATGAAAGGTGTATGCTCTCTCTCTCTCTATATATATATATATATATGTATATATATATATATATATATATATATATATATATATATATGTATATAAATCAACATATATATATAGAGAGAGAGGCAGAGAGAGAGATATTTGTTGATATATAGGGATATACATATATGTAGATATATAGATAGGTTAACAACATCTACACAACCATGCAGGTACATATAAACGGGATACCTAAGAAATACTGAATGCCTGACATACTGATGCGCTTAATCACGAGGCTTAAAGACCGAAAGACCACAGCACCAAAACACCAGAAGCGCGAGTTTTAAAATCCCAAAGTTAAGGGACTTTTAGTTAGTGCTTCTGGTATTGCGGTTCAGGTAGGTTACTGTGTGTAAGTGTGTTTCTGAGGGCTTTAGTTTGTGTAAGTGTGTGTTCTGAGTGTGTTGTGTGTTTTTGGGGGACTGTAATGTGTGGGTGTGGGTTTGCTTTGTGTGTCTGTGCGATCTTGGAGGTAGAATATTAAAATAGGGGTGTGTGGGGGGTGCAGCCACCCAAATGGGGGGGTGTAAGGGGGCTTGCCCACCTGCTCATAAGTAGTGTCGGATGATTTGTTTGGATGTGGTGGGTAGCAGTGTGTCTGTGTGTGCGTGTGTGTTCTGTGTTTGTGTTACTTTCACGAGTTTGACTGTCATGAGTTTGAGTGTTCGGTAATGTGAGGTTTGGGAGTCTGGACCCAGTACTGTGGGCATCGGAATTGTGTGCATTTGGGATTCCTTAGGTATCTCGTATACAGTGGTTGAAGTGTTCATATATGAGTATAACATGGTCCATAGCAATCACACAATCTGCCACTACCAAACTATATGAACAAAGGATATGGAGAGTATATGCCTATACAGTATTACAAATATGTGCTATGGACATGAGCCAAAGATATGGTTACCACCTGTCCCACTTTGCGAGGGACAGTCCCTCTTTGGGTGGTTGTGTCCTGACCACAAATATTAAAAATGGCAAATGTCCTGAGATTGTAGGACATAATTATGTCCCATATTTTATGTAATAGTTGCATAAAATAGTTATTTCTGTATCTAAAATACCTAAATCTTACAAGAAACAGGATAAGCAACTAAACTGCTACAAGAATAAGATTTTATTTGGGCAAAAAAGTAAAGGTCTGTTCTTTGTACTGATCGTGGGTATGTGTTAGCCTGTAAAATCTGATGTGTGTCCCGAAAATGTCCCACTATGGCCATTTGAAAAGGTGGCAACCATAGCCAAAGAGGGTCAGTCACCAACACAACTCCAATAACTGCAAATACCTATAACAGAAATACACAGACAGCTTTCATGTAGCAACACTTTATTACATTCCGATGTATTGCCGAAAGGATTCAAGGACTAACATCACCTGCATGCTATACAGGAACCATTTAACAGTGCCTTAATGAATCAGCCTGCAACTACCATAGTATTAGTCCACTAAAGGATAGGTGTTCAAATAGGGAAGGAACCTGCACACACATATCGAATATGTATAAAAGCAGTTCCTACACACCTGCATCTGCTATGTACACCCACCAACATCTCCCCCACACCCAAACCAATTACAGTACATACTGTAATAACATCACAAATCATTCACTCACTGTACGACATCTACAGAAGCCTTAACATACCTTGTCAGAGACACACTAACATGGCCATATGTGAAATAGTTGCTGTTATACAATGGAACAACTGCTGATGTTACAGGGTTTGTTTGCACTAATCCCGTTTCAGAGGGTTGTGTGTACACCAGGAATTGTTACCAATTACTGATTAACAGCACAGTATGATACACATTTACACCAAACCAAAGATGTCTGGTGAGCACATTGTAAACCATCTAACATTATATGCATAGCCATACAGACTTGAGCTGCTCAAACATCCTTGCCACACTGAAACATCTGCAGAAGTATCAGGTACAAACAAACTCTGCATAAGTAGCAATGTTCTGAACTATAACAGCTGTACTGACATGTAGAACAACATCTTGTAGGCATTACGCAAAATCCACAGGAGTCATGAAGCTAATATATCTCTGTGTGTCTCCATATAGCTGTTGCAATACATCACAAACAACACATCAAGGCCATCTTCCTCGAAAGTAAGGTAAAGGGACAATGCCCAAGTGGAGTACTCAGTTATACACCACTGTTGCCATGGTATTGGCTAATGGAGTAGCTGCACAGCTGACATGCATGTAATTAACTACTTTGGAACACCAATTGGTGGTCAGGATGGCACATTTTACTGATATTTAACTATAAAAGGATGGCTTGTCACACATTCAAACCATCTGTATATACCAGCAGAAAATTACAAAGAAGATTGAAACAGAAAGGCTCATCCAGACTCTGCTACACTTTGCTGTGAAGGAAAGGTTAGTTTGCTTTTATTTTTTTGTATTACTGTATTGCCTTTCTATATTTTGAATACTGTATAGTTTGTTTTCTTTACCTTGTGTTTTGCTTGCATTCTGTTTTAACAGCATATTAAAACTTCAAAAGAGACCACAGCTCTCTCTGTTCGGAGTCAGGCAGAAATAAGAACTGATTAATTAAGGACTCATTCATAAGACAGAAGAGGTCACTTAAGGTTAATCACTTGTTAACAGAGGGGGTGGAGCTAGGAACTAAAATTTCTATTTAAGGAGTAAACTAAAACATTTCAGAGCTTTACCAGAAAGGCTCAACCAGACTCTGCTACACTTTGCTGTGAAGGAAAGGTTAGTTTGCTTTTATTTTTTGTATTACTGTATTGCCTTTCTATATTTTGAATACTGTAGTTTGTTTTCTTTACCTTGTGTTTTGCTTGCATTCTGTTTTAACACCATATTAAAACTTCAAAAGAGACCACAGCTCTCTCTGTTCTGAGTCAGGCAGAATTGTTTCCCGCCCTCCCACCCATTTAAGTTGTCTTGTTAAATACCACTGTCTTTCTAGTTGCCCGCCTCTTATGTTAATCTGACCATATATCTCATTTCTCTATACTTTCACTGGCTTATGTGAGTAATCACAAAATCATCATTTTTGAAATCCCACCCCTTCAATTATTTAAATTTATTGGCCATCCTACAGTATTTCATAGTACCAAAATACAAAAGTGACCACCCTTTCAATCCATCTTGCTGTTTTAAAAATAATAACTCTCCACTAAACCTTAACTTTTTAAACAGGTAAAACTCAAGTTACCTACTTTCACATCTAACTTCTCTAGTGCACACTGCAGAGTGCATTCTTTTCAATCTTACCTTTAAGCATCCCTGTGACTAGCACTTTCTCTAATACCTGCTGGAAAGCACTAGGAAGCCTTAAACTCATACAAACACTGAACTCTCCTTGTTAACAAGGAGAAATTAATAGTAGGCACTAAACAGCCTATAATTGCAAAGTACCTTGCTAAGGAAACAGCTCCTATACTTTACAAATTAAAAAAAAGCCCCAAACCAGGCATGTCCAAGGGTCAGCATCCGGTGATTTCTCCTGTCCACTTGGTGAATCTGGGCATACTGGGGCAATGCAGCAATTGCCTCATGTACACAGACAACCCTCTCCTCCTACCACCCAACACTACAACCTGTGAGAGATGCACTTACATAGCCAAAATGGAAGCAAAGCTCTCTCCACCCAAGATTGTGCTAAACAGTCAAGAGGAGAAGGTTAACACCCACACTACACCTCAAGCAACACATAGCCCTTCTAAACCCGCACCATCAACACCCACATATAGCAACACTAAATCCACATATGCAGAGGCCCTTAACTGTAACCTGCCCAAGCAACAAAGACCTCTGAAGCTGAAGCATAAACAAACACCAATCACAACCAATGTGTCACATAGTTCACAACACCAGTGTGCCACCCAGCAACAGCCCCTAAGGCAAGACAATGTACCTAACACTTTAGTCATAGGTGACTCTATAGTCCGGCACACTGATGTCCCTCTCACCAGGTTGAATAAAGAGAAAATTACATTCAGCTGCCTGTCGGGTGCCAGGATCCGCCACATAACGCATGCACTCAAGTCACTCCACAACAAGTACAAATATGACTCTGTCATTGTCCATGTTGGAGTGAATGACTTGAGACGCACGCCCTGGATTACATGAAAGAGACATGGAAGAGCTCTCGGATCATGTGGCCCAGGCAGGTATGACCCTAGCCCTGAGTAGCATCCTGCCTTCACACAGAATGATACCACAATATAAGGATAAAAAGATTGACTTCAACAATTGGCTAAGCTTATGGTGTCATTCAAAGGGGATCCAGTATCTGTCTGCCTGGGATGACATGATTGACAGACCACGATGCTTTGCCAGAGATGGTCTGCACCTGTCACCCTGGGATTCAGGTTACTGGCTAAGGCTCTTGCCACCCTATAGTGCCTTTTAGGCAAACTTCAAAGGACAAAACCACCACCGTAACAGGTACAAGCATGCAAAATCTGAAGGTAATGCTACTCAATGCTAGAAGTCTAAACCTCAAAATGCACTCTCTCAAGGCACTCCTAAAAATGGAGAACATCGATATCTGTGCAGTAACTGAGACCTGGTTCAAGGCTCCAGACAGCACCCCTGCAATACCAGGCTACAACTCTTACCACACTTTTCGGCCACCAAACCAGGACCAAAACACTAAAGGTGGAGGAGTGTCAATATTCACCAAGGATATTCACACCACCAGGCTAGTTGGCCAACACAATGTGTCTAAAATTCTCCAAGTGCAACTAACATTAGGTAAGACTGCAATCCAAATTGTAGCTTGCTACAGATCCCCCACTATACCCCAAGATTCTCACTACACCTTTCTAAACATACTGGAAAATATTAAGATAGAACCAAACACCCTAATACTGGGTGATTTTAACTACCCTGCCATTAACTGGGAAAACTACTCATGTCCCAACACCTTTGTGCGGTTCTTGGAATTCATAAATTCCAATGCCCTGGATCAACTAATCCATAGTCCCACCAGGGCTCCAATATCCTAGACCTGGTCATTACCAACATGGAAATCAATGCTCCATACCTATGGTCACCCCTCGTTAGTCAGGTCTGACCATAAGCTAATCACCCTTAACATCCACATACCCACCCCACCCCCAGTAAAGAAACCACCATAAAAACTTCTCCAAAGCCAACTTCATGCTACTCAAGTCAGAAGTGACAAACTTCATGACACCCATGCAGACAGGAACTGAAAGTTCAACTGCTGAATCCTACACTAAGGCACTGTATGAGCACATCCACTCATGCATGAATCGTGCCATCCCAAATAGAACCAAAATGCTCTCATCCAAAAAAAGGAAGCCAATCTGGTGGTCCCCTGCCATAAACAAACTTTACAACAAAAGGAAAAAACTTTTGCAGAAAAGAGGAAAATCCCAGGATGCAAAAAACTCCCTTACTAGCCTCAGTAAGAAACTGAGATGCCTCATAAAATCCTCCAAAGCTAGTTACGAAAATAAAATTGCCAAAGATTCCAAAGACAATCACAAAGCATTCTATAACTATGTCAAGAATCTAAATGGCAATGCTCAGATCTGCTCTGAGCTAAAACAGAATGGCATTAAATATACTGATCCGAAGGATATTGCCAATATCCTGGCAGATCGATTCAGTGCCAACTTCACCCTCCTTTCACCCCCTAAATGGCCCATCTCAATACCGGAAGATTGCCATATTCCAGTAATAATGGCCACACAGGTACAAAACACACTCTCTAAAGCCAAGAATACAGCATCCATGGGACCAGATGACATCCCGGGCTGTGTACTACATGAACTACAATATGAACTGGCACCTCATGTTTAATCATAGCCTCACCTCAGGTTTCATGCCCACTGAGTGGAGCAGAGCTACAGTTATCCCAATCCACAAGGGGGGATCTACCTTGGATCCCGGAAACTACCATCCCATCAGTCTGACAAGTCTTATCTGTAAGGCCATGGAGCGTATTATCATGGAACTTATAAACAAAGACATTGGCAACCTTCAAACACTGGACCCCACCCAGTTTGGGTTCGTGAAGGGATGATCCTGTCTCCTGAGCTTGATTGACTTCTTCGATTCAGTCTCCAGAGCCATGGACAAGGGTAAGGTGGTCCACACAGCCTATCTAGACCTTGCAAAGGCCTTTGACACCATCCCCCACTCTGGAATCATAGAAAAACTTACTAAGCTGGGCATTAATCCCTATGTCACCCAATGGGTTGCTAACTGGCTTACTGATAGAACCCACACTGTAAAAGTAGCCGACTCCAAATCCAGCTCCAGACAAGTGACAAGTGGAGTACCTCAGGGTTCAGTCCTGGGGCTGCTCTTGTTTGGCATCTACTTCTCTGAAGTACAGGTCAACACAAAGGGACTCTAGCTAACAAAGTTTGCAGATGACTGCAAACTGGGAGCCATTATTGAATCCCCAAATGATGTGGATACTCTACAAAAGGGCCTTACAGAAACAGATGCTTGGTGCCAGAGCCATGGGCTTAAGCTCAATGCCAAGAAATGTATTGTTATCCCCTTTGGGAAAAAACATGTATCCATGAATTACCATATAGGTGGCAGTACACTAAACACAGAAAGTGTGATAAGAGACTTAGGGACACAGGTGGACAGTGGTCTCACCTTCGATAACCACATCGCCACAACAGTCAGGAAATCCTTCTATGTGGCACACCTCATCACGAAGGGCTTTTCATCTAGAAAAAGGAGGTCATTGTCCCACTGTACTCATCCCTCATTAGACCCATTATAGAATACAATGCCCCATTTGGTATGTACTTCTCAAGACATCTGCAACAACTGGAAAGGCCTCAGAAATACCTCACTAAAAGAATCACAGGCCTAAAGCAGATGCCCCACGCTGACCGCCTTAAAACTCCAGCTATACTCTGTCGCATATCGTCTACTCAGAGGCGATCTCTGCTTAACATACAAGGCCATGTCAAACCCAGAGCTGTTGGACATGCTACACTTAAAGAAATCCCAATCCCTCAGAGCTACACGCTCCAGGGATCTAAACCTTGTCATCACAATAAACAAAACATGCTGGAGGGATAGGTTCCTGACCCAGAGACTCCCAGACTCTGGAATAGATTGCCCATACATGTCAAGCAGAGTGCCTCTTTGGACCTCTTCAAGAGGAACCTTGATGATTGGATGGGAGAAAGGAAATTCACCCCAGGGATCACGTCAGTCGCCCTGCTAGACAGGGGTCCAGGAAAGTAAATAATGTGGGAAGAAATAGCCAGGGAATTGTTATGGCTAGGCTTGTATATGCCCTAGGGCTGATAGCCTAGTACCAACCTATGAACCTATGAGAAAGATTGAAATAACAGTCAACGACACCTCGGGTTACTAATAAGGGATGTAGAACACTCAGTATGTCTGTGTATGCAGCACCTGTTCTGTAATAATTAAAGTGTACACAATGCATATAGTGGAAACAGTTATCATAGTTTCATACTTTCATAGTATAGTACTAGGCTATCTGCCCTGGGGCATTTGTAAGCCTAGCCATAGGGATGTGGCTTTTGCCACCCCATGAAATGGTACAAAAATGTACAGAATAAATCTAGAATACTGTGCCTCTGTCTTGTAGTGACACAATGATGGTCCCCTTATATAATAGAATTAGTTTACTGTGCTCCTGTCTAGCAGTGACACAGATGTGACCCCTGGGGTAAACTTTCGATCTCCCATCCACTCATCAATATTTCTCTTGAAGAGAGTCAGTGAGGGGCTCTGCCTAATACGAACTGGGATCCTGTTCCAAAGCATGGGAAGCCTCTGGGTTATGAATCTATCCCTCCAGAATGTCCTATTCATACTTGTGCCGAGGTTTAAGTCTTTAGCTCTCGTGGTCCTGATGGATTTGGATTTTTTTGAGGTGGAGCATGTCCATCAGATCCTGATTGGACATGGCCTTGTACGTCAGGCAGAGATCACCTCTGAGCAGGCGGTATGCTACTGAATAGAGCTGAAGTTTCTTTAGTCTGGCAGAATAAGACATATTTTGGAGACTCTTGATCCTTCTGGTGAGGTACTTTTGTGGTCTCTCCAGCTGTTGCAAATGCCGGGTGAGATACATACCAAATGGGGCATTGTACTCAATCATGGGTCTGATTAGGGATGAATATAGGGGTACAATGACATCCTTGGATCTGGATGTGAATCCCTTCATGATGAGGTGTGCGAGGTAGAATGTTTTTCTAACTACTTTGCAACGTGGGTGTCAAATGAGAGGTCGCTGTCTACTTGGGTCCCTAGGTCTCTGATTACTTTTTCCGTACTCAGTGGGTTGCTGTCTATGTGATAATTTGTGGGTACTTTGTTTTTTTCCAAAAGGGATGACTATACATTTTTGGCATTTAGTTTAAGGCCGTGACTACGGCACCAGTTGTCCGTTTCAGTGAGGCCTTTTTGTAGGATGTGTGTGTCTGCTGGTGTATCGACTATGGCGCCTAGTTTGCAGTCATCTGCAAACTTTGTCAGCCACAGCCCTCCCATGTTTGCTTTAACATCTGAGAAATAAATGCCGAACAAGAGGGGTCCCAGGACAGATCCCTGTGGGACACCACTTGTGACTGGCTTTGAGTCTGACATTGCTCCAGCGATTTTAACTTTATGGGTTCTGTCCTTTAGCCAGTTTGCAACCCATCTAGTGACATAAGGGCTTACTTTTAAGCTGTTTAGCTTATCTATGATGCCTGAGTGGGGTATTGTGTCGAAGGCCTTAGCCAAGTCCAGGTATGCTGTATGGACTGCTTTGCCCTCATCAATGGCTCTAGTGACTGTTTCGAAAAGTCAACCAGGTTTAAAAGGCAGGATCTGCCCTTTACAAAGCCGAACTGGGTGGGGTCAAGTGTCTGTAGGTCCCCTATGTCTCTGTTTATGAGTTCCATAATGACTCTTTCCATAGCTTTGCAGACCAGGCTAGTTAAGCTTATGGGGCGGTAGTTTCCAGGGTCTGTAGAGGCACCCCCCTTGTGGAGTGGGACCACTTTTGCTGTACACCAGTGTTCAGGTACATATCCCGAAGTAAGGCTAAGGTTAAATAGCATTTTTATGTGTGGGTTTAGCTCCTCTTGGAGTTCACGTAACACGCACCCGGATACCGCCAGGTCCCATTGATGCTGTGTTTTTACTTTGTTTAGGCGGTTCTCACTTGGACATCTGAGATGACAGGGAGATTACATTCAGCTAGGATAAGTATTTCTTCTTTTGGGGGTGAAGGAGGGGAGAAATTTGCACTGAACCTGTCAGCCAGAATGTTAGCAATATCTGTGGGTTCAGTGTATTTTTTGTTGTTGTGAACCAACTCTGCGCATATCTGAGGGTTTCCGCCCAGGTTTCTAACATAGCTGAAGAAGGCTTTGTGGTTATCTTTAGTGTCCTTAGCGATTTTTCTCTCAAAGTGTGCCTTGGATGTTTTTATGAGAGAAAGTAGTTTTTTGCTAATGTTGATCAGAGATGTCTTCCCTTCATGGGATTTCACTCTGACGTGCAGTAGCTTCCTTCTTTTGTTATACAATTTGTTTATGGCTGAGGTCCACCAGACTGGATGCTTACATTTGGTGGAGAGGGACTTGGATTTGTTTGGGATTGCATGATCCATGCATTCTTGGAGATGTCCATAGAAAGCATTTGTGAAGGATTCGGCATTTTGGGATGTGGTATCCACTGGCACAGTGGGCTTAAAGGATACCATCTCAGTCTTAAGAAGAGTGAAGTCTGCTTTTGAGAAGTTTTTCACTGTGGTCTTTTGTGCTGGGGTAGAGGTGGGATATGTATATCCAGGGTGATTAGTTTGTGGTCAGATCTCACTAGTGAGGGGTATACTTCCGGTGTGGAGCATCTTGTCCCCATGTTTGTGATGATCAGGTCTAGTATATTATCTCCCCTAGTGGGAGAGGTGACTATTTGTTCCAGTGCATTTGAATTTATGAATTCCAGGAACCTTTGGGCTAGGGTATTAGGGCTAGAATAATGTACCCAATCTGTTTGGGTAGTTGAAGTCTCCCAGTATGATGGTATTTTGTGATACATTCATATCCTCCAATGTCTTCAGGAAGGCTGAGTGGGGTTCTTGAGATTGGGAGGGTGGTCTGTAACATGCTACCAGTTGTATAGCAGTTTTGCCTATGGTTAGTTGCACCTGTATGGTCTCTGATGCTTCATGTGTTGCTACTAACCTGGAGGTGTGGGTGTCCTTTATGAATATGGACACTCCCCTCCCTTGTGGTTCGCCGGGTTTTGGGCCGAAAAGCATGATACGAGGTATAGCCTGGTAGCGCTGGGGTGCTCTCAGGAGTCTTGAACCAGGTTTCAGTTACTGCACAGACGTCGATGTTCTCCATGCTGAGGAGTGCATCAAGTGCCTGTATCTTGAGATTTAGACTTCTGGCATTGAGCAGCATTACCCTTAGTTTTTTTCCATTTTTGTTTTCTAAAGAGGTGGGTTTGTCTTTTGAGCCTTGCCTAAAAAAGGCACTATGGGGGTGGCAAGAGCCTTAGCCAATATCCGGAAGCCCAGTGGTGACAGGTATAAGCCATCCCTTGCGAAGCAGCGTGGCTTGTCCAACATATCATCCCAGGTGGACAGACATTGGATCCCCTTAGAATGACACTAGTACTTGAGCCAATTGTTAAAGCTGATCATCTTGTCTTTGTATTGTGGTATCATTCTTGGTGAGGGCAAGATGCTGCTCAGGGTCAGGGTCATACCAGCCTGGGCTTCATAATCGGAGAGCTCCTCTATGTCTCTTTTCATGTAGTCCAGGGAGGTACATCTCAGGTCATTCACACCAGCATGGACAATAATGGAGTCATATTTGTACTTGCTTTGGAGTGACCTGAGTGCGTGTGTTATGTGGCGGATCCTAGCTCCCAATAGACAGCTCACAGTCACCTTCTCCTTGTTCAGCCTGGTCAGTGGGACATCAGTGTGTCTGACTATGGAGTCACCTATTACTAGTGTATCAGGCAAGGTGTTTGGCCTTAAGGGCTGTGATTGGTCGACACACTGATTTATTGAAGTATGTGTTGCATGTGTTTTGTTTTGAGGTGGTGGATTTTTGGATGTCTGCTTTGGGAGCCTCTGTTGTTTTGGTAAGTTTTTTATTAGAACCTCCGAGTATGTCTTTGTGTTTTTATGTGTTTGATTTGCAGTTGTGGTAGGTCTATGTGGGACTGGGATTGTTGTGTGTGTGGTTGCCATCTCCTCCTGTCTGGTCATGCCAGCCCTGAGTTGAGAGAGTTCAGCCTCCAGTTTGGCTATATAGTTGCATCTCTCACATGTATTTGTGTTTGTTGGGAGGAGGAGAGGGTTGTCTGTGTACATGAGACAATTGTAGCATTGTCTCAAGATACCCAGATTGACCAGCTGAACTGGAGACGCCAGTAATCTACCACTTGACATGCTAGAACAGTATAAGGGAGTGGTATACCTTTAAGGGAAGTGGATATTCACAGGGGTGGTAAGTAGATGTAGTGCTTTACTTAGTGCGAGAGTGCTTACTTAGTAGAGAAGTATTGAGAACAAGTGCTAGGCTTATAATACAGTGAGTAGTCTGGTTATACTAAGAGTAGAGCTTCCTTAAGGGAAAATTTGAACAGCAGACTTGGCGGAGCCAGAAAAATTTTAACCTTGTTTAACTGGCTGCTATGCATGCGACTGTGCAAAGCCGTGCAAACGCGGATTTTAAACAGTGAACTACAAAAGAGCTATAAATGGTCCAAAACAACTAATTACTACAGCTTCTTGTGCTGAGGTCACTTCCCCCAAGGACAGGTGGGCTGCTCAAGGCTCCCCACTCCCACTGGTGAGCAAAGAAACTTCCTTCTATCCAAGTAAGGTAATGGACAACACAGGAACTACACCACAGCCCAGAATACAGCAATGCCTGTAACCTGGTCTAAACTAGTCGAGGAAGGTGGGAAAACAAGGATTATTTTTTTGTTTTTTTGTTTTTTTGGTAGAAACACACAGAAAATGCAGAAACAGTGATAAATTAGTTACACAGGCTAGCACACTTTAGTGGGCAGCCTCCACAGTTAAATTAAACAAACAAACAAGCAAACTTTCGATCAAATTTGACTAAAATGTAACTTTAAGTGCAGATTTTAAAATAATGCAGCAATCAGTTAAAAAACAGTTCAGGCTAGTTCAAGATAAGCTACAGAAGCTATTCCAAGTGAAAAAAAGCAAAGATACTTAAATCCAGAAGTTAGTCACTTTTCTGAGTACCCTGCTGCTAGGACCACTCTGTAAACCCACGTGGAGCTTGTCTGAGCAGTATAGCCAGAAAAAAATGCCCAGAGGCGGATTTTAAACAGTGAACTACAAAAGAGCTAGAAATGGTCCAAAACAACCAATTACTACAGCTTCTTGTAGTGATGTATTGTAGTGATGTATTGTTGAGCATAGTAATGCTTGTAGTATTTATGTGTGTACTGCTGTAGGTCATAAGGCAAACACCTCATACACCACAAGGGATGTTATATAAGGGCTTTGAACCCAATAATTCCTCTCCAGCCGCTGTCAGTGGAAGGGTTGGTCCAACAAGTACATGCTATAACAGGGGATATTATATGCTGATATATTGTAATAGTAGGCATATGTATGGGTGTACTACTGAGAATAACATGTCGAAGGTGGGCCTACTGTGCAATTATGATTTGCATTGTGGGATATTGTGCCAATAACTGTGAAATTTACAGTATTGTAGGCAGATATGTATTACATTTTACATAGCATTACTGTTATGTTAGGCAAACATTAGTTATATCTATTGGCATTTACAATACACAATAACAGGATACATATGACTTGTAGTCACACAACAGTTTATCAGCATGATAGCAAAGTAAAATAGAAGAGCTAGTTAACTATCCATGCACATAAGACGTAATAGTTTCATAGGTAGATACTAGGCTGTCTGCCCAAGGGCGTTTATAAGCCTAGCTAGAGTGTATTGGCTTCCGCCACCCCCTTAGGTTAGTTCCCTGTGCCTCTGAACAGCAGAGCCATTAGTTCCCTGTGCCTCTGTCCAGCAGAGCCATAGCAGTGATCCCCGGGGTACATGTCTGTCTCCCATCCACCCGTCAAGGTTTCTCTTGAAGAGTGCTAGTGAGGGGCCCTGCCTGATGTACATTGGAATCATGTTCCAAAGCATGGGGAGTCTCCGGGTCAGGAATCTATCCCTCCAGCACTTCCTAGCTATCGTTGTGGTTATGTTTATATCCCTAGAGCATGTGGCTCTCAGGGGCTTTTGTTTAGGTGGAGCATATCCATCAATACTGGGTTGGACATGGGCCTTGTATGTCAAGCAGAGATCACCTCTGAGTACGCGGTATGCAACCAAGTTCAGCTGTAGTTTCTTTAGTTGGGCTGCATAGGTCATCTGTTTGAGGTCAGTAGTCCTCTTGGTGTGGTACTTTTGTGGTCTTTCAAGCTGTTGCATTTGTCTTGTAAGGTACATCCCAAATGGGGAGTTGTATTCTTTAATGGGTCTAATAAGTCATGAGTAGAGAGGCAGAATGGCCTCCTTTGTTCTGGATGCGAGCCCATTTCCGATTAGGGGGGCCACGTAGAAGGATATTCTAACCACCTTGGCAATATGGTTATCAAAGGAGAGATTTCTATCTACTTGGATTCCCAGATCCCTTATTACCTTTTTTGTATGTAGGGGACTGCCACTTATGTGGTAGTCTGCTGGTAATTAGTTTTATCCAAAGGGGATGACTATGCACTTTTTGGCATTCAGCTTGAGGCCATGATATTGACACCAGGTATCCGTATCAGTGAAACCCTTCTGGAGGGTGTCTGTATCAGCTGAGGTAACAATTATGGCCCCTAGTTTGCAGTCGTCTGCAACCCTTTTCAGCCAAAGTCCTCCTGTGCTTGCCTGTACCTCAGAGAAGTATATACAGAACATGAGGGGTCCTAGGACTGAGCCCTGGGGGACGCCACTTGTAACTGTTTTACAGTCGGACCTAGGGTTAGCAAGTCTCACTGTGTGGGTTCATTCCATGAGCCACTTTGCAAACTATCTTGTGACGTAGGGGTTAATGTTCAGGTGGATGGGTATGTTGATAATACCAGAATGGGGAATGGTGTTGAAAGCCTTTGAGAAGTCAAGGTAGGCTGTGTGGACCTCCTTACCCTCATCTAATGCCTTGGTAACTGTCTCAAAGAAGTCCAACAGGTTTAGGAGGCATGGTCTGCCCTTAACAAAGCCAAACTGGGTGGGGTCAAAGGTTTGGAGGTACCCAATGTCTCTGTGAATGAGATCCATGATGATGTGCTCCATAGCCTTGCAGACCAGTCTAGTCAGGCTTATAGGGCAATAGTTCCCATGGTCCTTTGTGGAGTGGGATAACTGTTGCTGTGTGCCATTCAGGGGGCACAAAGCTTGATGCAAGGTTATTATTGGTTATTATGGTGCTTAAGTGGGGAGCCAGTTCGTTCTGAAGTTCATGTAAAACGATCCGGATGTTGTCCGCTCCCATGGATGCTGTGTTTTTGTCTTTAGAGAGTGCAGCTTTTACCTGCATAGCTGTGATTACACAGACTCTGCATTCTTCCTGTATAGATATGGGCCCTTTAGGGGGTGAGATGGGGGTAAAGTTAACACTGAACCTATCTGCCAGGATGCTGGCAATATCAGTTAGTTCGGTAATTTTCATGCCTTTGTGCTGTAACTCAGAGCAGATCTGGGTGTTGCCATCAAGATTCTTGACATAGCTATAGAATGCTTTGTGGTTGTCCTTGGAATTAGTGGTGATTTTGTTTTCGTAGCTAGCTTTGGAGGCTCTTATAAGGGATTTCAGCTTATTACTGAGGCTGACCAGGGATCTCCTCCACTCATGGGATTGTACTCTGTTTTGCAACAGTTTATTCCTTCTCTTGTACAGTTTGCTTATGGTAGGGGGCCACCAGATTGGCTTCCTTTTTTTAAAGGATAGCATCTTGGTTCTGTTTGGGATAGCAAGATCCATGCACTCGTGTAAGTGCTTATAGAGTGGATTTGGGTAGGATTCAGAAGATGTAACTGTATTGTCCATCTGCATGGGTGCCATGAAGTTCACCACTTCTGTCTTAAGAAGCAAGAAGTTGGCTTTGGAGAAATATTTTACTGTGATTTCCTTAATGGGGGGTGAGGGAGGGACGTGGATATCAAGGGTGATTAGCTTATGGTCAGATCGGACCAACAAGGAGTTGACTTCAGGTGTCAAACACCGGTCACTCATGTTGGTAATGACTAGGTCTAGGATATTGTTGCCCCTGGTGGGGGTGTGGATAAGTTGATCCAGGGCATTGGAGTTTATGAATTCCAGAAAGCGTTGAGCTAATGAGTTGGTACACGAGTAGTTTTCCCAATTAATGGCGGGGTAGTTGAAGTCACCCATTATTAGGGTGTTAGGTTGAACCCTAATATTTTCCAGTACATCAAGAAAAGAGGAGTGGGAATCCTGGGGCATGGTGGGAGATCTGTAGCAAGCTACAGTTTGGATTGCAGTTTTGCCCAGAGTTAGCTGCACTTGGATAACCTTGGATGCATTGTGCTAAGCAACTGGCCTGGAGGTGTGGATATCCTTAATGAATATGGACACACCTCCACCTTTGGTGTTTCGTCCAGGTTACATGTCCGAAAAGTGTGGTATGAATTTTAGCCTGGTAATGCAGGGGTGTTCTCTGGAGCCTTGAACCAGGTCTCAGTCACTGCACAGATATTGATGTTCTCTATTTTAAGGAGTGCCTCGAGTGAGTGCATTTTGAGATTTAGACTTCTAGCATTGAGTAGCATTACACTCAGTTTTTGCTTGCCTGTTCCTGTTATGGTGGTGAATTTGTTATTAGAACTTTGCCTAAAAAGGCACTATAGGGGCAGCAAGAGCCTTAGCCTGTATCCGGAATCCCAGGGGTGACAGGTGCAGGCCATCTGTGGCAAAGCATCATGGTCTGTCGACCATGTCATCCCAAACAGACAGATACTGGATCCCCTTAGAATGACACCAGAAGCTTAGCCAATTGCTGAAGTCAATCATTTTGTCCTTGCACTGTGGTATCATTCTGGGCGATGGCAGAATGCTACTCAGGGCTAGGGACATACCTGCCTGGGCTACAAAATCAGAGAGCTCTTCCATGTCTCTTTTCATGTAGCCCAGGGAGGTACATCTCAGGTCATTCACACCAACATGGACAATGACAGAGTCATATTTGTACTTGTTGTGGAGTGACCTGAGTGTGTGGGTTATGTGTTAGATCCTGGCATCTGACAGGCAGCTGACAGTAACCTTCTCCTTGTTTAGCCTGGTGAGTGGGACATCAGTGTGCCTGACTATAGAGTTACCTATGACTAGTGTGTTGGATACATTGTTTTGCCTTATTGGCTGTGGTTGAGTGGCACACTGAGCCTGTGGGCTATGTGTCATTTGGTTTGTTTTGGGGGGATGGAGGCTGCTTGTGTTTCTGCTTTGGAGGTCTCTGTTGCTTAGACAGATTATTATTGAGAGCCTCCACGAATGTTTTTGTGTTACTATGTGTGGATTTTGGTGGTGTAGATTTAGTGAGACTATGTGATGAGTGTGGTGTGGTGCAAATGTTTACCTTCTCCACATGACTATTAAGTTCAGTCTTGGTTGGAGAGAGCTTTACCTCCAGTTTGGCTAGATAAGTGTATCTCTCACAGGTTGTAGTGTTGGGTGGTAGGAGGAGAGGGTTGTCTGTGTACATGAGGCAATTTCTACATTACCTCAAGATGCCCAGATTCATCAGATAGACAGGAGAGAACACTGGGAGCTGACCCTTGGGCATGCCTGAATAAAAAGCTATTTTCCTCTAGATAAGTGAGGAAAGTGAGTACAAGAGCTGTTTTTCTCTAAGCAAGTGAGAAAAGTAAGTACAACGACTGTTTGCCTCTAGGTAATGAGGAAGATTGAGTGCTATAGTAATTAGTAGCTTATTTAGTGCTTACAAGTTCTGAACAAGTGCTGAGCATGAATAAGCAATCTGATTGGGTCTTGGATAACATAAACACACTGTCCCCTCCCCCAACAGGTACACAATCATATATCCATGTACACTACAGAGCCCCTGTAACCACAACTATGCAGGTACAAGCTGCACTCAGGCTGCATGGGACCTGTCCACATCCCAGGTTGTATCATACACATATGGCAAACAATTTGCTCTCCACATACACATCATGTAAAACATAGCTTCATGTCAGGCTGTGTACACACTGAATGGTGCACACCAGCAGTTATCACAACCCACAAAGGGGGAGACACTACTGATAATGGGAAGTACTGCACTACTACCCTGCTGAGTCTGGTCTGAAAGGCCATGAACCTTGATCAACGTATTTGATGTCAGCAGTACAGATGTAGATGACAGCAAGGTTGATTTCACACAGCATATCATAACCATGCCAGGTCATAGGACATCATCACCCATACTGTGTTCCACCTACACTCAGTATATTAGATGTACATTCCTATGTCACAGGAGTGTTTTACAACTGGACTGCTGGCAGAACCAACACTACAGAAGGTGACTGAATAATACATGCACATCACACCAGTGCCAGCTACAGTAAGACAGGGTTAATTCATTGTACTCCCCCTCATTGTAGTCTATGCCACACAGACTAACAGAAGGCATCTGCCTATTGAAGTATGCAAATGACTATGACCTAGGAGCAATAGCTGACTCAGTGAGTGTTGCAGACAACATAGAGAAGGGGCTTTGTGGGTGTGGTGTGTTACATATGGCCACAATCTGACAGCTGCATATTGCATTGTCACCCCTATATTAATAACCCTGCACCCATGAACTACCACCTAGGCAATGGTCAACATAATGGACACTGTGTGTAAGTGATGCAGCTGGGTAGTTGTCTTTCCTGTGATGGTTACATCACCACACCTGTCTGGTAGTCATAAGTGGCAACCATAATCATGACAGGGTGCCATCCATGAATCTAGAGATCATTGTTCAGCCATACTCAACACTCAATTGACCCATATCAGATCACATATTTCCTTTAAGGGGTATTGGCTTGGCCATGTTCAGATGGCCTTCACCAGCCTTCCCAATCCCCATCTCCACTATGTAGCATGATGCTACCCTGAATAAAGCCATGTCCAGCCAAGTGATGTCGGACATGCTACACGTACTCATCCTGATCTCAAACACATACTTCATGGACATCCACCTTCCTAGTACAAGGATCACCACATGCTGGACCGATCCTTATCCTGTACACTTTACATACTCCTGCCATACTATGCATCCCTGTCCAGCAAAGCCGCACATTGCCCCTCATTCAGACATGGTGTGATGACCGCATGGTAAATATATCATTAACCCTGTGGATCAGTTATGTGGCACTGCTTGACCTGGCCCCAGAAACCCACCTGTCAGCTACAGCTAGATAAACCTTTCATCCTAGGCTCATACATGGCCCTGGGCATATAGCCTACTAGTTGACTTTGACCGTACATGCTATAGTTGATATCCATCACTGCAAATACCATCAGGCTAGCCAGTGTCCCATGTGTATCACCTGTGTTCCACAGGTGATACATGGCAGGATGTTGAACTGCTGTACAGTGTTGTGTAGATGTATATGGCAAAACACTTACATGTAAAACTTTCCATGAGCAAGTCTGCGGGGTCACAGGTCATGTCCATTAAGGCAGTGTAAGTCTTTATATGTGACATATATACAGCATCAAGGTCGACTGCATTAATGTGGACACATCCAGGCATGTGCTGATAGGTAAGAACACCAGTACAGGCAAACAGACATGCCCACATCAAGAGAGCATCCACATGGAGTATGAGCAATGTAATCAGGTGACACACACACATATATGGTGATAATATCCAATCACCATTGAGTGTCAAATGTGTGTGACACAAATATGTCAGTGGTGTCAGTGTCACATAGATTTGCAAAGACAACTATTTAATCATAATAAATGTGACACACATGTATGTTCAGCTGTAGCACTATACGTCTCTGTGAGTTACTGTGACCTGTCTCCATCATTATGTCTTCCAGGTATGCTGCATGCAAGGCTACCACCTTATACCTCCTTGGAGGATGAGGTCCTCATCCCATACCTACATGATAATCATCATGTACTGTTCAGCCATGTGCCACAGGATGCACAGCAGTGAGATGCCCTGTGGCAGGAACTTCGCAGGAGGGTTAATGATGTGGATGGCCACAACCGCACATACCAGCAGGTGCACAGACACTGTACAGACCTAATTAGATGGGCAAAACAGCATGTGAATGCAATCACCAGGGAACAAGGTGCAACAGGTGGTGGGCCACCAACTCAGCCCCCACTCACATGGTACTGAGGAGCTGCTGGCCAACTTGGGGACACCTGCAGAACAACATCCACGTGCCTTAGCTGATATCATGGAGGTTGGTGTCTCTCAACCACCGAGCCTGGAGTTGCCTGGTAAGTCACTACTGCACATATAACAACTATATTCCATATAGTTACATGTGTCACTGTACAATATGTAATGTAACATCATATGCAAGGCATGTATACACACATGCTGCATACTATAGCATGTTACTCTGTGTATGCACACATGTGCATACTCCATAGTATAGTCTATTGCACTGGTGTATGTGTTAACATGCACATTGCACCCTGAAGCTATCATACAGGCATGGATAATGATCATACTGCTGTGTCACTCCTATTTAGATACCTCTGGCATTCTGCTGCAACAGCAGCCCATTGCAGGTGAGACTGTTATTATGTATCAGGCATGTTAATGCACAGATCTATCTGCCATGTGGCCATTTACCACATGTACACATAATGTATGGTCCTGTCACAATATACAGGTTGGACCTGCAATGCATCACAATGGCTACCTATGTGAAACACCGACATGAAACCTCACAAACTGTCATTGCCAAATGTGTGGACAGCTGTGCATACAATGGTGGAGGTGTTGTTCACTGTAGGGGCATGTACTACATATCAGAACTACACATGTGGGGAATACAAACAGTACTACACATTGAGCTGGAGTATGGTCAGCCTACAGGATTCACCAGTGTGGATTATACCCCTGCTATGAATGTCACACAATGTTATGTGCTATCTGACATGTCCATGACATCTAGTGGGCTGGCTGCAACACTGACTAACTATCCTGAAAAACATATCCCACATACCAAACATACCACCATTTGTCTGTATAACCCTGTCGTCGGTGGAGCATATGACATCAATGGGCGTATGTCATATGGGACACCACAGGCATGTGAAATAGACACACGTCACAACCATTTGGCCAACACATGTTCACACATGGCCATGGAAAATGGCCAGAGACATGAAGCAACACACATAGTAGACGTGATGTGCTTATGTGTACACCATGTCGTACATTGGCTCCACATGGTCCAACTATGGCCTTTGTGTAATGGTTATATTGCAGATGTGGAACACTAGACATCCTACAGGCCTGTGCACATCTTGTGTAGGCATGACATCAATCCACCACATAAGATGTGTTGAACATCTTGAGTGTGTCATGACATGACAACAGTCACCTGTACAGTATCCACATGCATACACAGACAACACCATCACCCACAGATACAATACATTCCCCTTGCTGGTGTCAGACATCACTGTCATCCTTGCTCATCATGTGTGTGTGTGTGTGGTACACAGATGTCATGTGGGACATGGTGTACCGATGCGTTTGCCATATCTGGCCATAGTTGCCAGAAAGCAGCAATATGGTTGCAGATGTGCAGGGGTGTCATCTGTGTACCCTTCAGTGACCTGTGTCACACATTCCACATCATGGTTTAGTGTGTATACACCTCAGTGATGTGGGTCACATTACACAGTATATATGTATTGCATCTGAACACAGTCATGGCTATGAACTGTGTCTGTAACTCACACTGTATAGCAATAGAGATGTCACATTATTCCCTCTAATGGCCATGCACATCAGCTAAATGTGCAGTATATCTGTAGGGCAGACAGACAACACTGAATTTGGACACCATTA
>NC_056726.1:1613021724-1613061724 GCF_019279795.1 Protopterus annectens | reverse complement strand
TGTGAAAATCATCATTGCAGTACTTTGCACTTACATGATGTGCCACAGAGATTACACATGTACAGGTAGTCAGTATGGCCTAAGATCGAAGGCATCAACAAGGATAGTAGATTGCATCACCTGGATGGGGGAGGGGGTCTTATCAGTTCACTATGGTAGCATACATCCTCACTCCAGGGACCCGACAGCCATACATACACAGACACACACACACACACACACACACACACACACACACACACACACACACACACACATGCACTGTGGCATTCAATACTGAATATACCTATGTCACGCACATACAGATACCTCACATGTGTGAGATACACACCCCTGCCTATGTCCTGCTTTCTACATTGCAGTCTGTACAGATGTCTACAACAGTGTACAGGAGAGTGAGTAACAACTGAGATGTATTCCCACCATACGTGACATATATGGACACACACGCAACCACACATGCCGGTACTGTGAATCAGACACCTGCCTATCTCATGATATGTATGACAGACTTACAGCTGTATTGCACATGTTACAAAGTGTACTGATACTTCCTTTGGCAACTCTGCTGTTATATGCACGCGGCAGGTCTTAACTGTTACATGTGTCAAGTGATTTACCTTCGGTGTCACCTTGACCACTGTCTAAGTTGTGTGTGTTCCCCTTCAATTAACAAAACCATAGCTTAGCGGTTATACAGGTTATTGTAGGACTGCTTGTGACACACCTGTGAGCTGTCCTCAGCAAACATCCATCTGCAAAGATGTCCCACCACTTACTTATGTCCACACATCTGTCCATACCTGAAGTACATCTTACCGTACTTTCGGCATATCACCATATACAGTTGGCAATGTTGAGGCTGCATTGCAACTGCATGATGTACTAAGACACACGTCACCTGCAAACATCAGCAACTGCACACGCATGGTATCTGAACACACACCACTACATGTACCTTTGTGTAGGTCCTACATTCCTGTCATTTGGGCATGTTTGTAGGCATTGCATTTGGTGGACATGTGTAATAACATACATGCCACATGAACTGTTGTATGATATGATAGGTGTCATGGGTAACCAGTACAGAGGGAATGTTACCTCCATCAACATTGATATCACATTGCATGTACTGTTAGCATTCAGCAGCCATGGACCTACCTTCCATTTGCATGTGTGTAATGGCTGTAGCCACCTGTCTGCACAAAGCACAGCAGCAGCTATGCTATTTACATATATGTTGTATGTGTGTGGCATGTACATATCCAGGGCAGGTACATGTATGTCATATCCAAACATGAGGGTGTTTACTGGTGTACAGCAACAGTCATCTGTTAATGCTGTAAATAACCGAGGGACCCTGGTATGTTTACAGATGTCCTGGTTACAAACAGTGGTATCATTGCATTGCATAACACATGATGCAACTGTGTCAGTACATGGGTACTCTGCACAGTTGATGTAGAGCTAGGTACAGTCCACTGGACAAAGGTCACATGGTGTTGTACAATTATTTGTCCTACTACATGTATGGATGCGTGTTTGCTGGTCCGAGGGCATGGTGGTGTCTGAGGGTTAAATCTTAGAATGCAGCTTTTGACACTGTGACCTGCATCTGACTCGTCTGTGATGCCTTTTGTGGGTGTACTTGTCAGTACATGTGAGGGGCCTTAATGTATGTGGGGACAACACCACCTGGAGTGGTCCGTACCTATGTTATGGCCCACATGTCTGGTTCTGAGGTATATGGTGGTAGTGCTATTGTGCACTACAGAGCCTTCAGCCAGGTGTTCCTCACTGCACAGATGTCAGTATTCCCCATTGTTGGATCTACAGTGAGCAGCTGTGATTATGAACGCTACACATCTAGCACTGGTTAGCATAAGCATACAATGCAGTTGTCCTCTAGGTGTCAGGGTGTTATCCTGTGTTTAGGACATTTGACTTGGAATGGCACTTTATGGGCAAATGTGACCTAGGTATTATCCCCACTCCCTTGAATCATGGATGCATGTGATATGTGACAAAGGCCTGTCTACTTTCAGTCATGTCATGCCAGAATGACAAATACTGGACATCCTCATAATTATAGCAGGACATTGGCTCATTGTGTTAGTCAAGCAGTTGCCACTCCTAGCAAGACATCACTGTGAGTGGTAGTATTGTGCTTGGTATAGAATGGTACATCTAAGGTGATGGACATCAGCAGATGTTGTGTAGATGACCGGTGTCAGATATATGTAGTGCAGCGTTCCTGCTAACAATGACAACTACTAACACCGGAGTCCATTACAATGTGTTCTTTACATCTAACTGTAATAGCATGGCCACTGCGACCTTCCGTATTTAGAATCAGAGTGCATCCCAAACAGCCCTGTGCTACTAAGTGTATGAGCATGCCCAGTGACACCTTGTGTCAGTTATGTGCTTCTATGTGTATGGGAATGGTCATTGTAACCCTGTATAGTGATAGTAGTCATCCATTCCACAGATGGGCATAGGTTCATAGGATCATAGGTAGGTACTAGGCTATCGGCCCTGGGGCCTATACAAGCCCAGCCAAAAAGGTACCCTGGCTTTTGTCACCCAAGAAAATTATTTTCCTGTCTCACTGTCGAGCAGAGCTGCAGAGGTGATACCCGGGGTGAATTTTTTATTTCCCATTAAATCATCAAGATTTTTCTTGAAGAGTGCTAATGAGGAGCTTTGTTTTATATAGATAGGTAGTTTATTCCAGAGTATGGGAAGTCTCTGGGACAGGAATCTATTCTTCCGGCATGTTCTGTTTATTGTGGTGACAAGATTTAGGTCCCTAGAGCATGTAGCGTGGAGGGATTGGGATTTCTTTAAGTGGAGCATGTCCAACAGCTCTGGGTTTGACATAGCTTTGTATGTTAGGCAGAGATCACCTCTGAGTAGACAATATGCGACGGAGTAAAGCTGGAGTTTTTTGAGACGGTCTGCGTAGGGCATCTGTTTGAGGCCAGTAATCCTCTTTGTGAGGTAGTTCTTTGGCCTTTCCAGTTGTTGTAGATGTCTTGTGAGGTACATACCAAAAGGGGCGTTGTACTCTATAATGAGTCTAATGAGTGATGAGTAGAGGGGAACAATGACCTCTTTTTTTCTGGATGAGAAACCTTTTGTGATGAGGTGTGACATGTAGAAGGATTTCCTGACTACTGTGGCAATGTGATTAACAAAGGAGAGACTACTATCCACCTGTGTCCTAAGGTCTCTTATCACACTTTCGGTGTTAAGTATACTACCGCCTATGCTGTAGTTCATGGGTACAGAGTTTTTACCAAAGGGGATGACAATGCACTTTTTGCATTGAGCTTGAGGCCATGGCTTTGACACCAGGCATCTGTCTCAGTGAGGCCGTTTTGTAGGATGCCCACATTGTTAGGAGTTTCGATTATGGCTCCTAGTTTGCAGTCATCTGTGAACTTCATTAGCCAAAGACCTTCTGTGCTAGCCTGTACTTCAGAGACATAGATGCCAAACAGGAGAGGACCCAGGACTGAACCCTGTGGTACTCCACTTGTCAGTGGTCTGAAGTCAGATTTGGAGTCTGCTACTTTCACAGTGTGGGTTCTGTCAGTGAGCCAGTTGGCAACCCATCTTGTGACATAGGGATTTATACCTAGTTTAGTGAGTTTATCTATAATTCCAGAGTGGGGATGGTGTTGAAAGCCTTGGCAAGCTCTAGATAGGCTGTGTGAACCACCTTACCCTTGTCTATGGCTCTAGTGACTGCTTCAAAGAAGTCTATCAGGTTTAGGAGACATGATCTGCCTTTTACAAAGCAGACCTGGGTGGTGTCCATAGTTTGGAGATTACCAATGTCTTTGTTTATAAGTTCCATGATGATACGTTCCATGGCCTTGCAGACCAGGCTCGTAAGGCTAATGGGGTGGTAGTTCCCGGGGTCTGTGGTGGCTCCCCCCTTGTGGAGTGGGATAACCATCGCTGTGCGCCATTCAGCAGGCACAAAGCCTGAGGTGAGGCTATGACTGAACATGGTACTTAGTTGGGGTGCCTGTTCGTTCTGTAGTTCATGTGGAACGTAGCCTGGGATGATGTCTGGTCCCATGGATGCTATGTTCTTGGCTTTGGAGAGTGTGGTTTTTACCTGTGCAGCTGTGATTACAGGAACTTTGCAAAACAAAGGTACAGGTACTCCACGACAATCGAAGCCAACCAGTCTGTGTAAAAAATCCTTTATTTGAGAACAGTAAGTGCTTTCGCGTCTACAAGGGACACTTCATCAGACTTAAATAAAAACTTAGAAAACATTCTCATTAAAATACTCAAAGACATGATTGAAAAATTATATAGATGCTTACTGCTGCTTGCTTGCTTCTTGCTGTGGGATTTGAAGTCTTCTTAAGACACTCAGTCTTGCTGGCTGGATTCTGCTAAAATTCAAAGTCTGGTTATATTTACATTCAGAGCCTGTTGCATACAGAAACTTGCAGAATATACACTGATGAGAGAATATACTTTGCAGCATCAACTTTAGAGAGCAGTAACAAATAACTTTTTATAATAAACCAAACGTACTAACGTTGCAGCTTAAAAGTACCGTTCCAACTTTACTTCTCATATAGTACAGACGATGTGAGAGATATAACATTTACATCAGGACAAATGAGTCCCTACCATACCTCTAACATAACTGGATTTATACAGCTCTTTATATACACTTTTAGTCATGCATAAACATATACATTTCCTCTTGATATTCTATTTTGGAGAATTGCTCATCCTGTAGAAACAATACTAAGCTTCCTTGTTTAACAATGTCTTGTAAGAGACCAGCTTTTCTAACAGTGTGAACATCCTGTATTCTATTTGAATCTTTGTACAAGAACATATGTTCTTTTGCCAATGCAGATAAGTGTCCTGTTGTCCATGCAGAAAAACATGTTTTTGAGGAAACACATTGCCACAGTGTCATTGTCCATTCTTTAAAAGCAGATTTTGCATTTTTGCTCTTGCATACATCCTGTTTTTAAGTCTGTAAGGGAAAAATGTCCATTCAGCAGGTTCCTTATTTTCCAAGCCATGGTCATTTAGTATGACTGCTGATCACATATTACTAAACTCTGTTTCTGCATTTAAGCAAGCTTTTTCTTTCAGCATATTTACAACAGAATTAACTTCAGCCCTATATTAATAAAATCTAACAATTCCCTCTGTTTTTAAACATACTCAAAACATTTTATATAGAAAACATATTAAGAAACAAACCTATAGTCTTCTTTTGATACAAGTCAAAATGCAATTTTACATAGTTAATACAATGATATTAAGTATTACTACAAAAACTGAATGTATTTAAAACTTTTTCTTTTGCAGACCATTCTGTGAAAATATTTTATCAGTTATGAGCTGTGTCTGCTTTAGTTTCTTTTGCAATTACAGAATTTAATTTATGACTTAGAACTGTTCCATTAACTCTTTGCAACTGTTGAATTAACTATAAGAGACAATAACTATGTGCTACTGCAAGCATTTATACACTGCTGAAAATATACAGTTTTAATTTCATTTTAACCATCACATTGTGTTCATGTCTCTGAATTGCTCAATAACATCTTGGTAAAATACTGAACTGGGCTTAGATAATATATATTTGAAAGCAATTATTTTACTGGGGTAAAACCAGTGATATTACAACTTGACAAATTACTTTTGAACTTATTACGATGTATCCTGTACAGTATGTATTTACACAGACTGTTTGCTGTTCATGCATTTCAATCTAGTAGGTATCCTGGACCCATTTTTTATTTATTTATTTTTTAAACATGGTTTTTTACACATATTCATTACTAGACATTAATTTCATTTGTACTGAATTCTTCTGCATTTGTACATACAAAGACTATCATTTGTACTGAAATTTTCTACATTTGTACATACAAAGACTATAAAGTACATTTAGTCTAATCTTACAGATTTAATAACATTAATATTAAGCAAAATCTTGGAAAATGTTTATGTCTCTTTAGAAATATCTAGTGGAACTGATACTGATATGTCCTGTTATTGTAAACTACATACTTAGCAATTAAAAATATTCATGCTTTTTTATACCAACATTGTTTTGCCAAAAACATATTAAAATAGTGACCAATCATGTTCAGTTTTTTACATGTCTTTACTCTCTCTTGTATAGCTGTAATCAATTTTAAGTCATGTCTTGTTTTTTAAACCATCTCTTGTATAGCTTTACAGTTTAATAGGTTGTAAATACAATTTAATACTAAACAATACAATAATAACCATTATGATAGCTATTAACAACTTGTAAAATATCTTATCCTGTCAGGTTTAATCCAGTTTACCAGTATTTTTAATACACTAATACCTGTTTTTTTTTCCTCCCCCTAAAAGAGTATTGTCAAGAAGGAATGATATATTATTTTCTTGTAGCTTTATTTTAAATCCTTGTTTATTTTTTCTATAGCTTTATTTCAGACCCTTGTTGTTTATTTTTTATGTAGCTTTATTTCAGACCCTTGTGCAGTACTGCTTATACAGTCAGTGTAAAACTGAGAAAGTACCCCTCCCCCTGTAGTACTGCACTATTGTTTATCTGCTTTATGCTGTGAGAATAGAATGTATGTCAGCCCAACACTTTGGTTATATTACCACTAGTAGGCATTTACACCCTCCTGCACAATTGTTTTGAACTGTATGTATACTATAGCCCATTTGCTGGCTGTACTTGAGGCAACTGAGTTTTTTTTCTTTTAACATTTACTTGCAAACAGATTATCAGTGACAGTCACTGACATCTATGCACAATTGTGACATTTTATTACCAAATAGTGTTGCCTGTAAACATTTTAACAATTATGTTTTAATAATAATGATGCTTTAGAAAAACTCAAGCTACTTATCTGGCAATCAGTCTTGTTGTTTATCTTATCTTTCCAGCATTTCCTGTAACTATTCATTCAGTCTAGGAAGGTCTGAGCTCACATTTCATACTCTGTAAACCATAGTTAATTCTTTCTGCATTTTTCCTTTAATGTGATTGTAATTTGCATAACTATACATTTATACAACATAAATAGACATTATTTTACAATTACCTTATATGGATTTCAGTATTTTTTTATTTAACTATTCTGTCATTAATTTTACAAAAACTGTTTGACAAATACCATCTGTGATTTTCTTTTTAAAATTTAAAACTTTAACTGTTTGGTGTTACTATGCAATTATAAAAAATTGTAAAAAAAGCAAAATAGATATTAGCTTAATTAACATATGTTTATATTTATATTTGCTGACGTCTGCCTTTTGCTTTTGTGTATTGTAAACAAATGTACTCTAGATGAAAAGAACATACATGCATGTCTGTCTTGTATCTGTATATCTTTATACAAGCATGTCAGTCTTGTGACTTTAAATCTTTATTCTTATTAACTATTTTCATTTAATTTTTATACACTAGAACAGTTTTGTTTACCTTTTGACTATGCTAAGAATGGCAATCATATGCTCTACTTTACTGTAGTACTGATAAATGTCTTACTTTAACTGAATGAAAGTAAAACATTTGAGAATGATTTGTCTCTATCATCCTACCATGTATGCTTAACCATTTTCAAAACATAAACATATTATAAAATATATTTCTTTTGCACAGATTAGCTGTGTATGCAGGAAGTTCCCAGTCTTTGTCAGTTCAGCTAATTTATTTCCTTTATCTTGCAACTGCTGTTGAATTTCCTGTAATGTTGCATGGTCTTTCTGACATTCTTTAGTAAGCTGTTCTGCTGAATTTGAAACTCGCATGCCCTTTTGAAAAGATGTATGTATAACTTGTCTAAGCTTCCTGAACTCATTGTGTCTGTCTTTTAGAAGTTTACTACATTCCTTTGTAACAAAATGTACTAGGGGTTCTATCAGTAACTGATTTGACTCACATGTGGTGACAGGACATAACTGTTCAACATCAGAATGTAATGGAAACAATTTACCCTTAGTTAATTCTTTATCATGAAAAGATCTGTCTCCACAGTCTATTTTTTTAGCAATATGATGCAATATTATTTTATGGCATAATACACAAAATGCAGTTTTTGTTGAAGCACACAATAAACATTTGTCATATTCCACATGGTTTTCTTTGAGATACCAGTCAAATATTGTAATACATTTGCATAATGCCTTACTATCAATCTGCCCTAATAAGGTTTTACATTTACTAATGTGCTGTGTATACCAACATAGCAATTTACTAAAGTTTGGTTTACTCTTGCATGAATTATAAATAATATCCATACTGTCTAATATACAAACTGTCTAAGAATATACAAACTATCTAAGAATATACAAACTGTTTAACATCATCCACACTAAATATGTGACACAGAAAAAAGTCTTACCAGTAAGCAAGAAAACAGGTGATCAGGCTGTTGTTGCTGATGGCTAGAAATTTTTCAGAGTCACTTGAGAAGCTGGTGAAGTACAACAGGCAGTGGACTGCTGTACAAGTGGATATTCACCTTTTCTTGAAGAATTTATGGCACTGCGACTTTCTTGAACTAGTCTCACTCTGGATTTTAGATGTCTAAAAAACTTTACTACTGCAAGCTGCATAAACTGGAATACTTCTGTTTAGGACTTACACATACGTACAAATGTTAGTTAGTGCAATTTGACTGAAGTGATCCTCTGCAGGGCTTACCATCACTCCCCCTGTGTTTGAATGCAGATTGTAGGTTCAAATGCAGGCTAGCTTGCCATTGAAAAATTATATGGAGCTTACTGCTGCTTGCTTGCTTCTTGCTGTGGGATTTGAAGTCTTCTTAAGACACTCAGTCTTGCTGGCTGGATTCTGCTAAAATTCAAAGTCTGGTTATATTTGCATTCACAGTTTGTTGCATACAGAAACTTACAGAATATACACTGATGAGAGAATATAATTTGCAGCATCAACTTTAGAGAGCAGTAACAAATAACTTTTTATAATAAACCAAACGTACTAACGTTGCAGCTTAAAAGTACTGTTCCAACTTTACTTCTCATATAGTACAGACGATGTGAGAGATATAACATTTACATCAGGACAAATGAGTCCCTACCATACCTCTAACATAACTGGATTTATACAGCTCTTTATATACACTTTTTTAGTCATGCATAAACATATACATTTCCTCTTGATATTCTATTTTGGAGAATTGCTCATCCTGTAGAAACAATACTAAGCTTCCTTGTTTAACAATGTCTTGTAAGAGACCAGCTTTTCTAACAGTGTGAACATCCTGTATTCTATTTGAATCTTTGTACAAGAACATCTGTTCTTTTGCCAGTGCAGATAAGTGTCCTGTTGTCCATGCAGAAAAACATGTTTTTGAGGAAACACATTGCCACAGTGTCATTGTCCATTCTTTAAAAGCAGATTTTGCATTTTTGCTCTTGCATACATCCTGTTTTTAAGTCTGTAAGGGAAAAATGTCCATTCAGCAGGTTCCTTAATTTCCAAGCCATGGTCATTTAGTATGACTGCTGATCACATATTACTAAACTCTGTTTCTGCATTTAAGCAAGCTTTTTCTTTCAGCATATTTACAACAGAATTAATTTCAGCCTTATATTAATAAAATCTAACAATGATCACATGGACCAATGACTTCAGAGTCACAATCATAAAAGAATTACATCTAAAAAATATATATCTAAAGAATATACATTGTCTGTATAACAAAACCTATAGAAACTAAGCTACTAAAAACTATCTTTTCAAAAAACATACATATTAAAAAACATATGAAAAACATCCTTAAAAAAGTTCTATTAAAAACAGCACAGATATACTTCAACTGTGTTTGAGTGTGCGGTCCCTAAGGAAAGGTTTTAAAGTGACTCTATCATTGAGGCCATGCCCAACATCTGCCTGCAGTTTAATAATCCATTTACTCTCTTCCTTCTCTGTAAAATTGCCAATGTTCCCTAATCTCATGGAGGTGTGTATCAATTCCAGTACTAAGAACTCAAAATTATGTCTAGTACCTTTCAATAAAACATGTCTCGCTAGTGCATTGGTTTCGTTTTCTTTGTTAATAACATACAAATGCTCCCTAATTCTCTCTCTAAGAGTCCTGTTTGTCTTCCCTACATAAAACATTTTACATATCCGGCATACAGCTAGGTATACCAGGTTACGTGTCCTGCAATCTGCATAATGATTAAACTCATAAACCTTCTTAGTGTCTGGATGTTCAAAACGAATGTCATTTGGCACAAAAGAACAATGGTTGCAGTTACGACATGGAAAGGTACCTCTCCTAACTGATATGGGTCTACTATCCCTATGTCTCTCATAGCACAACATATCTTTCAAGCTTCTAGTCTTTTTATATGAGAAGCTAGGGTGGGTTCATATAAGGGTTTTTAGCCTATCATCTAATAATAGAATCTCCCAATTTTTCTTTATAACTTCTGTAATCTTCTTATTCCTATCAGTATATGTAATGACCATCCTTTTCTTATATGTTGAGGCATTAACTGTTTCTGTACCTATATTAGAACTCTTATTGATATATGGTTTTGCCTTCCCTTCACGTTCAACAAATCCTAGGGCTGACAAATCACTATCATGATAACCCCTATTCTTAAAGTCATCATGTAAACTGGCTAATGCTACTTCAAAATCCCTATTGCCACTTGTCAGGCGGGAACATCTCATAGTCTGATTCCTTACTATGTTTTTGTGCATGTGAGGTGGATGCATGCTGTCTCGATGTAAAAACGCATTCTTCCTACATGGCTTTCTATAAACTTCAGTTTCTAACCTACCATCCTTCCTCTTCAAGGTCACGTCTAAAGAGTTTATACAACACCTAGACCATTCTCCAGTTAGTTTCAAAAAGGTGGTGGTACTGTTAATATATTTTTATGGGTCTGGTGGAAAGGGAATGTATTTACAATAAATTGTTCTTTAAAAATCATGTTAGGTTTTATTTCAGATACATAGATGATTTGGTATTGCTATGTGAAGGTGGCTTTCACCTACTGCATATTTTTGTGCAAGATATTCAAGTTAATAGATTTGGTATAGTGTTTGATAGTTTACAATATGGGCAACGAGTTTCATTCTTGGATATCAATTTATGTGGACAAAAAGGAAATAACATTATTACGAGTATTCACAGGAAATTTGGAAAAGTTAATGAATTTTCTAATGGGTACCAGTTGTCATCCCAGACATACTATGGATTCTTTGCCATATGGAGAGTTTTTAAGAATCTCCAGACTGTGTAATGAAGAAAATAATTTTTTGAAGGAAATTGAACAAACGAGAAATATGTTCATTACTAGAAAATATGACATAAGATTAATTGATAAGGACATTCAAAAGGTATTTAATATTAGATATAATAATAATAGAAATACAATTTTTTATAGGAATAAGCAGAATAATGGGGTGAATAATAATACAGAGTTAGAGAATTTTTTTATAGTTTCTACATATAATATTTGTAGTGAAAATATTAGGCATTGTATCTTATACTTTTGGGAATTTTTAAGGAACTTTAAAGAACTAACAGGTCTAGCTAACAAAAAGTTAGTCTTTTCCTATAAGAGGGGAAGGAATCTTAAGGATTTGTTAGTTTATCCTAAGTTCATTAGACCTGAATTTAGATTTCCTTCACAAATTCAGGAAAGAGGTTTAAAGCCTTGTGGGAAATGTAGTATATGTTCCTATACAGTGAATTTCTTTCCCTGTATTAATAATATTTCTTTTTCACCTAATGGTGCTTATAACTGTAGAAAAGATGGGGTGGTTTATGCAATTAAGTGTGGTTGTGAGAAATTTTACATTGGACAAACAAAAAGAATGTTTAAAGTGAGGTTGCTGGAACATCTAAGAGACATTCGGAACAACAGGGATGATAGCCCTGTGGCCCAACATTTTAAAGAATATCATAATGGTTACCCTGTGGGTTTAAAAGCAACTGTTTTGCAACATATTTTGGTATGTGATTTTGATAGAGAAAAAGCTAGATGTATACTTTTAAAAAAGAAGCTATTTTTATATTAAAATATAATACTTTGGTACCCAAAGGTTTGAATGTAGAATTCTGTTGGAAAAGTATTCTCTAATAGTGATGCTGTGTTTTTAAATTTTAATTACATTAGTTGTTTAATTGTTTAATTGTCATTTGATGATGTATTTATATTGTGTGGAATGTATTGATTGTTACTCCTTGAAGGCTGTTGGTGGCCGAGGCGCTAGAGAGAATAAATCATTTTACTGCTTGATTCCTGTTTTTCGTTTTGTGGTGAAGCATTTTGTGCATTGGTGCCTTTTTGCTTTGGTGCCTTTTGTGTTGTATTCCTAGGGTCATACCTGCCGGGGCCAGTTCAAGATGGATTCCTACTTTAAACACACAGGTTCACAGGTATGTACATCTTAACTGCCAGCATCCCTGTTGATGTCCGCATTCCTAGAAGGTCATAACGACAGCCTTGAAATGTGTAGTCTCTGTAGCGCGACTCGTAACTATGTAGTATTGTAATAATGCTCTGTAGATTGGCAGGTGTTCTGATCCACCACTGGCGTGTGTGTGTCTCCATCTGCCTGAAGACAGAATAATGCTTTTAGACTGCTTACACTCCATACAATTCCTACGCCCAACTTTGGCAAGGCTGAGGATGTCACCCACCTAGAAATATACCTCTGAGCGTGCTGTGACTCAGTAATCTCAGTAGCGCATTCTGTAACTGCATAATGCTGTAGTGTGATAAAGTAGTTAGGTCAGTGTTCTAATCCCAAACTTGCCAACTGTGTGTGTGTGTCTGTCTGCCTGAGGACAAAATATTGCTTTTAGACTGCTCACACTCCATACAATTCCTATACCCAACTTTGGCAAGGCTGATGATGTCACCCACCTAGAAATACACCTCTGGGAGTGCTGTGACCCAATAATCTCGGTAGCACGTTCTGTAACTGCGTAATGCTGTAGTATGATAAAGTAGGTAGGTTGGTGTTCTAATCCCAGACTTACCAACTGTATGTGTGGGTGTATCTCCATCTGCCTGAGGACAGAATAATGTGTTTAGACTGCTCAAACTCCATACAATTCCTATACCCGACTTTCGCAAGGCTGATGATGTCACCCACCTAGAAATACACCTCTGGGAGTGCTGCGACCCAGTAATTTCAGTAGCACATTCTGTAACTGCATAATGCTGTAGTGTGATAAAGTAGTTAGGTCAGTGTTCTAATCCCAGACTTGCCAACTGTGTGCATGTGTCTCCATCTGCCTGAGGACAGAATAATGCTTTTAGACTGCTAACACTCCATACAATTCCTATACCCAACTTTGGCAAGGCTGATGATGTCACCCACCTAGAAATACACCTCTGGGAGTGCTGTGACCGAGTAATCACAGTAGCACATTCTGTAACTGCATAATGCTGTAGTGTGATAAAGTATTTAGGTCGGTGTTCTAATCCCAGACTTGCCAACTGTGTGTGTGTGTGTGTGTGTGTGTCTCCATCTGCCTAAGGACAGAATAATGCTTTTAGACTGCTCACACTCCATACAATTCCTATACCCAACTTTGGCAAGGCTGATGATGTCACCCACCTAGATATACACCTCTGCGAGTGCTATGACCCAGTAATCTTGGTAGCGCATTCTGTAACTGCATAATGCTGTAGTGTGATAATGTAGTTAGGTTGGTGTTATAACCCCAGATTTGCCAACTGTGTGCGTGTGTGTGTGTCTGTCTGTCTGCGTGAGACAAGTACAATGCTTTGTAGAGTTTGCACTCTCTGTACAAATCATATGACCACCTTTGTCAATCCTGCTGTTGTCACCCACCTAGGAATACACCTCTAGGAGTGCTGTAACCCAGTATTCACCGTAGCACGTGCCCTAAATGCGTATTACTGCAGTGTGATACAGGAGGTAGGGGTTAGAATACAGGACATGGCAAGTGTGTGTGTTTGGCTGTCAGAGCCTGTGTGGAGGTGGCTGTGAGTGTCTATCCACTGGACATGTTGGGGAGCAGATTTTGTAATTTTCCTATATGGTGTCCATCTTATGACACATTGGCCACCTCATGAGGATTACAGATGTCAGTCAGCCACAGGACTGTGTTGGAAAGCCATACCCCTACATCTGGCAAAAGGCCTGGTGAACAAAGTATGCAACCCTACTAGTACCCGGTATATGTCCTGCACCCATGTGTCATACACAAACACACTTGTCTAGGATATCCCGCTATGTTGCTAGTACCATGCACATTGATGACAGATAGTAGGCATGGTGTGATTGCAGTGGGCTGCAGAGGACATGGCACCCTGTACAGCGGTAAAATTGGTACATAATTGCAGACAATGTGCCTTCACTATGTTCCCCACTGGATGCTGCAACATATGTGGTGCCATCAAATGTGATCCACAGAGGCCATACAATGCCGTACACATGCCCTGTATGGACCAATGCCACTGATACTGACAGGGAATATCTGTATCATGCTATCAATGCAGGTGCAGGGTCGACCTGCTGACTATAAGCAGGTGTCACCACACCAGGCCAGTATCGGCATATCGGGGGATAACAGTCTGTGTACACAACATGTGCCTGCCAAACCAGGTACACCTGTACATGTCAATGTACAGTATTGTGGGACATGCACATCCCAGGCAATGTCCATGTGAAGGACTATCAAACACAGACACGGCATGCATTGCAAAGCAATGGCCATACACAATGGTAACCAGGGTGTCAGGGTAGATCATGCAGTACCCATTTGTGTGGGACATTGCAGACACTACATCCATGTACCACACTACACACCATTGTCAGGTAGTGCAATGCCAAGGATTACCCCTCACCCAGCCTTGTACAGCCATCTTGCACAGCCAGCCACTACACACCCATGAAGCAATGCATACATGCATGTCAGTACTGGCAACTTGTGTCTGCGTGTGGGTTATGATGCTCCCAACCACAGTCACTCACAGTATAACCTTCATTGGCATACCAACAGATGTAAAACACTTTCACATGCCCTAGCCCATAGAACCTCCAGATATCCACTGTGGTGCATGTAGTCCTGTG
Organism: Protopterus annectens; assembly: GCF_019279795.1. NCBI lineage: Eukaryota > Metazoa > Chordata > Ceratodontiformes > Protopteridae > Protopterus > Protopterus annectens. Next base: position 1,613,046,621 of record NC_056726.1, on the reverse strand, counting down.
CATTACTGCAGTGTGGCAAACTAAGTAGTTGGGGTGTGTATTTGTGGCCCTGGCAAAGAGTGTCAATGCAAGTCCATTAGAGAGTATGGTTGTGGTGACAATGGCATCCGTTCACGTGGACAACCATGTGTGCTATACCTAATGTATGTCTACTATATCTCTGTTGCAGATGTCTCTCACCTACACACATATATGTTCTTACAGTACAGCAACGTCGGTTTTGTGGCACATGTAGTAACTTCATGCACATGTAATAGTAATGACTAGTCAGTCAGGGGTTTGGCCCCTGTACTGGTAGGCATGTGGCAGACGATGCTTAGGGTTTAGTCTCCAAGTTCTTCTCTGGTGTACTTTGTCTGTCCCTCCCACACACTCTCTGGTGGATGTGGAGGTGTACACCTGCTCAACGGCAGCATGGGTATTGTAAGTGATGGACATGATCAGGTGATGGCCTCTGCACCTATTGCAGTCCTCCTCTAGCTGATTGCATGTGTAACAGCTGTGATGGTGTTTCCATCTCCATTTGCATGATAAACACAGTAAATTACCTAGGAACATCATGTTGGTGTTTGGCCATGACAGTCGCTGTGAGTTGTATCTGGATGTGGTGTTTTGAAACGGCATCACAGATGATATCTGGATGTTCCTCAAACATCATACACGGTGGCAATAGCCTAAAGACAGGAGGGTGATGTGTCACACATGACTACAGCATGTAAGTGTAGCTATGCTGCATTGAGACTACTGCCTGTTTAACATGTTGTATGTGGTAATGGCTATTCTGCATGTTTTAAAACAGACATGACAGTGCTCTGTTCATGAGGGACCCCCTTCTGTAGGGCCATCTGTGGACTGGCCAGTGTGTGTGGAACCATTTGTTTCCTGTGTTACACACTGAACACACTTCTGTGCATAGCAGGAGCATAGTGTGAGGATTGCAGACAGTACATGGTGATAGGGATGTGTTACTGCAATTGCATCCCTGAATGGACATATGTCAAATGAAACAGTGGTATGACAGACACTGTCTGGGGTTCTCAGTGACAAGCCAATAATGGGCAACTGTTCATACCTGCAGTCATACGTCTACTACACATTGTACAGATGTCATGCAGTATATATGCATGTGTTGTGCTCCCTCTGCAAATGTATACCATCTGTTGTGTTGGGTTGATGGTAATATATATGCATACTGTTGTAGGTAATCCTGAATGCTGTTGTCTATTACTAAGCCATATCTGAGTTAATACTGCAACACCATAGGCTGTATGGGTTGGGAGGTCCCGGCAGAACCTCCTGTCCTACTTCAGCTGACCATGGCACTGGGCACCAGTACATCTGAGGCCCAGCCTTGGACCTCAATCTCTGTTGGCTCTGCACCACCTTTTGGTGGTACCACCACTGAGGATGGGGCATGTCCCCCTTGTGAGCAGGGCCAGACAGGAACATGTCTGCTGTCATGCAGTCCCAGATGTGGTGCACTGGGGGCTAACTAAGGGGTTCTGAAGCCAGATACGCAAGCTCAAGGGCGGAGTGTCACATTTACAGGGTGAGGCTGCCCCTCCTGGGCAGCCCCCAGCACTGCCTCCTTTGCAGCTGTTTTGGTGCAGTGGTGGATGCCCATGTCTGGGGACCTCCATCCCACTGTTCCCATGGGCTTGTAAATGCCGAACACCCACCCCCATCCAAGGTGTATCCCCCCACATGTGTCATATACCGATACTGTATGGTGTCTTGTCTGTGATCCTACCCTACCTATCCTCCATGGGCATACCTACTCTCCTTCCCCCACATCCCACTCTCACCCTGCGGAAAGATAAGGCCAATCGGCTCCTAGGACAACATCTGCCCTTTACATAGCTGTCCATTTCACATACGTGCCCACTGGACACATGTAACCCTTGTAATATGCATCACAACATACTCCTGTTATCCTCACCCCTGTCCCTCAGGCGCATGATCCTGGTATGCACATCACTCCTAAATGGTCCAGGTACACGTGATGCGGATGTCCCCATTGTACACACAACACTAACAGTCCCTCTATGGTTACCCCATTTACCTTTATCATGATGATGATGTTGCACACAGCACCTTGCAAGAGTACTGTTATCACAAAATGATTGAACAGGCACTGTTGTGTTAATGTACATTACATACACAGAGTGATGTATACGGCCAATGTATAACTGTTTGTGTGTATGAATGACACATGTCTGTCTGAGGGAGTCTTGATATTACATAGGACAACACCACTACATAATACAGGCGTCACTGGTGTTTCCCTTTTAATTCATTTGTAATGCTTTGTTGCCACATGGTATGTTCCTGATATATATATATATCTATATATATATATATATATATATATATATATATATATATATATATATATATATATATATATATATGTACCTATATTCTGGACATAAACACTCACATATAAATCTACATGATGGGATACATTCCTATACTGTTGAATGACTGCGCTGTATGATATGTTTGTGGTAATGTCCGATGTCTGTATATCTGCCATGGCGTACTGGTAAATCACATTAGCTGTGTGTGCAGGGTCCTGGTTCCGAGCCTTGAAGAGGCCGTTTATTTTGTTGCAGGGCAGACCAAGGCAATTGGATACGGAAGGAGTAAGGCACATTAAAGCAGTTGTGAGTGGGTGTGCATGGGTTTGTGCAGTGTTAAGCAATGCTAACCTCTGGTTACAGCTTCTTACGCTCGGTTAGCCTCTACATTGTTTTACCAGTGAATACTCCCATACTGGTAGCCAAACAGGCTTACACCTGCTCGCTCCCTCACTTGCAAATGCACCGAAATTGGTGCATACATCTGCGTGGGAGAGAGGACCACAATATTACCTTGTGATGCCTATTACATCGGATTACATGCCTACAGTATTGGGAATGGCTGCCCATTAGGCGATGGCATGCCGTTCGACTGTATGGAATCGGCAGCCTGTCCAGTGTTTTATTCATAATATTTGTGTGATCCTCTTACAATCTGCACCCATCTGGCTGATACATGGGAACCGAGACTCTTCAATACAGACAAGTAATTGGGTTTTGGGACCCACATCCGTCAGCCGAGTCATGCTACCGCATACCTATTATTTTATCATCTTTCTAAGGAAGTCAGCGGAATATGTGCTTTCTGTCCCTATCAGACCTCTCATACAAATGGGGAAAAATGAAGACTGACTGAAGGACACTGCATAACAACATCAGGGACACTCACACACACATACACACACACACACACACACACACATACATATATATATATATATATATATATATATGTATTTATGTAGATATATATATATATATATATATATATATATATTATGTATATATATATATATATATATATATATATATATATATATATATATATATATATATATATATATATATATATATATATATATATATATAGACGTACATATATATATCTACATATATGTATATATATATATATATATATATATACATATATATATATATATATATATATATATATATATATATATATATATATATATATATGCATACATATATATGTATAGATATATATATATATATACACATATATACCATACCTCTCAACCTGGAAACATCAAAAATCTGGACAAGGCCCATGAAAAATAGGTACAAATCTGTACGCTGATTAACATAAAATTTGCATACATAATTATGTAACCCTGCCCACTCCAATGGAATTGTGGGATACTAACTTTCAAATGCAAACTGAAGAACAGACAATCAAAATATGGCACCAGCATCCACCTGCAGCCATTCCAATGTCCCATTTCCTGGCTATTTTGCCCTATTTACCATAAACAATGTATACATACTGCTTTACTAATAAAATGATTTGGATTTTTACATTTTACAATCCAATGCACAAACACCAATGACACCTGCTAAACAAAGCAACTCTGTCTCACAATGAAAATAGACTTGGCATTAAAACTTCTCTGCCCTTGAAATACACATTCATTGAAACAGCATTGAAACCCACACCACATTCAAAGAAAATCCTCATACACAATAAGGATGAAATCCGGATGATTGTTCATTGTTTCTTATCCCAGACAGCTGTCTGAAATTCAGGTCTATTCCTTTGACTGTCTTCTTTATCTCCAGAGCTGAAACCGTATAATAAAATATCTACTTTCCACAAGAAATACAACATCTGATAATGTATGGCAGAAAGCAATAAGTGCAATACAGGATAAGCAGAATACACTCTAGAGTAGTTGGTTAAATAATTAAAAGATATTAATGAAAATATGTAATACTAATGTCACATCTGTGGTAAAAAGAAATAATTCTCTTAAAAATGTTCCAAAAACAACATTTTCTAGGGAGGACAAGCCCCTCTCTACACCCACTGTGACTCGATAAACTTAAACTCACTCAACCTTGAAGGTGAGAGTACAATTTTATTACCTCCACTGTTCAGTGATCTCAGACTCCGTATACAGAGTATGACTTTAAAATCAAGACTTGATATTCAGAGTCTGACAGTACAGAACTTAACACATCTCCATTGACAAAGCAAAAGATTCTCTGTAATTACATTATACTTACGGCATTCAGTTAAAACAATTTGTAAAACCACGTAAGCTTCACTTAAAACAATTTGTAAAACCACATAAGCTATTGTAACTCTGAACCTACCCAATGTTTTATAACATAGTGTTATATCAAGGCCACAAAGTACTTTTAGTTGCTGCAAATTACTACACTTAACATAGAAATAAGTAAATAAGACAAAATCTTTGCTTCTTGTAAAATAATGCAAAGGCCGTTTCTTTTGGTGTTTCTGATATTTACCTAAAATCACATTTTAAATGCACTTGAAATCGTATATTGAAATTCAAGTTCCTTACTTTGTATGCAGCCAGGCGACAAGCCGTCTAGATACCTCCAGTTTGTATCCACCACGAGCGCTACATCCACAAACAAGCCGACAGAGCTTATAAAATACAATCCACGAGAGCGCCCTTCACAACTGTAACTTCTAAATAAAATAAAATCCAGAAACGGAAAGGCAGGAGCGAGATATCCACAAACAAGCTATTCCTGCTTGTAAATTTGAGCCAGAAAGATGTGTGCTACGTGTGCAAGCTGAATTCCGACAGGCTGGGAAACCTGACGGAGTGCTGACATCATCACGCTCACGATGAAAGTGCAAAAAATAAAAAACAAAGGACAAAAATCAGAAATGAAGGGGTACCACTCGGGAATCGTGGCACCCCATTTTTGGACCCCAAAACTCAGTAAAAACCGTGTAATTCGGGACAGTTGTGAGGTATGAATATGATGGTTTTCCCCCTCTCCTGTATAGATAGCAGGTGCATACACAAATGAACATTCCCTTTCAATGGCTTCTAACCAAGTTAAATTAAGCAAAATAAATGCCTTTGTATGGTCATCTTTATCAGAAAATGCAGCCTGTATGAAAATGTTGTACTCTTGCTCAAACATTCTCCACTTCTCAGCAATATTACTGGCAAACACAAGTGCACTGGGTTTTCGAAATCCATCTGCCATGCCCACAAAGTATACACAAACATACCGAAAATATGGCCCTTGTAGTTATGTATGAACAAACAGTTCTGTGAGTTTGTAACAACATTCAAATGCACAATAAACTCTTCGGAATATTGTACTTCACGAAATAGCTCTGTAATGTCTGTACTGTGTGAAATATGCCCTGTAATGGCTGTACTTTGCAAAATAGCTTTACTGTAAGACTGCACAAACATGGAAACACTTTATACACTTCTGATAACTTGGATATCTTTGCTTAATATGAAATGCATATGCTTTGAGAAAATGCAGCTGTTTCCCTTTATTTTATTCTTTTTATGCAATTCTGACTTTATTTCAAACATTTTCCATAGTAATTTGAATATTTTTATCAATGTCATACATATCGGTTTATACAAATATTATTTAGAATATTCTGTATGCCTGGTTTCATATTATAGGTTCATAGGTTCATAGGCTGGTACTAGGCTGTCGGCCCTAGGGCCTATGCAAGCCTAGTCATAACAATTCCCTGGCTATTTCTTCCCACAATATTTACTTCTCTGGACCCCTGTCTAGCAGGGTGATTGACATGATCCCCGGGGTGAATTTCCTATCTACCATCCAATCATCAAGGTTCCTTTTGAAGAGGGCCAATGAGGCGCTTTGCTTGACATGTATGGGCAGTCTATTCCAGAATATGGGGAGTCTCTGGGTCAGGAACCTATCCCTCCAGCATGTTTTGTTCATTGTGATGACAAGGTTTAGATCCCTGGAGCATGTGGCTCTGAGAAGAAATAGTTCTGAGCAAGTTTTAATACCTGAAATTCATTTTTGATCTGTTTTGTGAAGTTTGCACATTTGGGAATGATCCACTCCTGCATATTCTACCAACATCTAAACAAATGCCTTAAGCCATTTTAGCCAAGCTGTTTCTGACTCCGTACCCCTTCGATACGTTTCTTCTAACTTCATATTCTTTTAGATATGCCAGTTCTGATACTATATCCATTAGACATGCCGCTTCTTATATGTCAATAATATTCAAATACAGTCAAAAGCATTGGCAAGGATTATAAATCAATCGAAAACAACTGTACATATTTCGGAAATACAATGCAATGACACAGTGTATTCTAAAACTCAGCATATTATTGATATTTTCAAAAAAATCTATACCAAGGTTTATGAGGGTCAAATTGATAGGTCTATACATAAACAGAATAAAAGATTCTTGCAAAAAATTAATTTTCCAAAATTAGAAGATAGTCTGCAAGGTGATCTGATTAAACCTATATACTCAGAGGAAATAGTATATGTAATTCAACATATGAAAGTACATAAGTCACCAGGTCCTAATGGTTTGACAGTTGAATTTTATAAAGAGTTTGCTGATAGTTTTGGTAAAATATTGTCCCATGTATTTAACTACATAATCAGGAATAAAATTAGTGACCCCCACCTTAATGTGTCAAAAACAATCTTTATACATAAAGCTAATTCAGACCCCCAAAGCCTGGATAATTACAGGCCAATAGCATTAATAAATGTGGATATGAAAATTCTAACTACCATTATAGCATGTAGATTAAAAAAGATTATGATCCATTTAATTTCTAAAGAACAGGCTGGATTTATGGCAACTAGACAAACTAGTGATAATACACTTACACTACATAATATGATGATGTATGCTAAACAAAACAACTCTAATATTTATGCCCTTATAATAGATGCTCAGAAAGCATTTGATAGAGTGGATATAAACTTTTGTTTGATGTGTTGCCTTATTTCAATATGCCACAGGAATTTATTCAGATACTACAAATATTATATAGTAATCCGTATACTACGTTATATATTAATAAGAGTTATTCTAAAAGAATACAGATTAAAAATGGTACACAGCAGGGTTGCCCTTTGTCCCCCTTATTGTTTAACCTTTATTTAGAACCTCTATTTTTATATATTAAGCAAAATTTGTATCATAATGCACCAATACTTTATAGGAATAAATTAGTAATGTCGGCATTTGCTGATGATCTTATTATTTATTGTACAACCCCAATTTCTGATAGTGAAAAGATATTAAATGTCATAAACGAATTTTCAGAAGTGTCTAATTACAAAATTAATTTGGAGAAAACTAGTGTTTTCCCGTTAAGAACCCCTAAACCTTTTTCATTAATGTCCCTGGTGGGGAAGATATCATGTAAAGAAAATATCAAATATTTGGGTATTAGCTTCTCTATGGATAATAAGGACTTTTATAGTAATAATATTAAACAAGTATGGGAACTAATAGTAGCTGATTGCGGCAGATGGAGGAATTTAAGACTACCGGTATTGGCAAAAGTATCAATAGTGAAAATGAATATATTACCATGAATGTTGTATATCTTTAGGTCTGCTCAAGTATCAATTACAAAGACAGTTTTTAAACAAATTTCCAAAGACATGCATCTGGAGCATTTCTCCCCAGGCCTCCGCTGAAAACAGGCTCTGTAGAACCTAGTCGGACATTCCCGGTCAACAAATGTTAAATAAAATAAATAAATAAATAATTAATAAATAAATAAATTCATAAAGATCTAGCTAAATTTATTTGGGAGCCAAAGAAAACTAGAATATCGTATGAGAAATTAATGACCTCGAAGAGTAGAGGAGGACTTGAGTTACCGAATTTTGAAGTATACTATTTAATTGTGAATGCCAACAGGTGTTTAAGAATTGCTAATTATGAAGTAATTAGTACAAAGTGGATACCAACTTGGGTGGTCTTGAATTACAAGCATATTCTAGATTGGAACATAAATCCTAAAGCTTTACCCTTTTTAGATAAAAGTAGTTTGATAAAGTATGGGATTATGGACCACTTAAAAACATATGTGTCATCTTTGCAAAATTTATTCCAGTCAGTAGACTTGTTGCAATATATGATGGTTTTTCAGCCTTTCCATAGGAATCCCAATTTTAAACTAAATAATCAGTTGATTGATCTTAGTAAATTCCCATCAATAGTTAATTTGACTCTGATTGATGTTTTTTAATAAATTTAATTTATCGGCTTCGCAAGTTAGGCAGGAATTGAATCTTCCTAAGAGTTATGTGGTTGTCATGAGAAAAATCAGAGAACTTGCTCTGAGTCATTTTGAAAACTTTAAACCAGTAGTCGGAATTGTGGATAAATGCTCTGAATTGTGGCAGGCTCTCCAACAGGAGGTCAAATTTATAACAACAACAAATAAATTAATTAAAGATTTAAAATTCCAGGATAAAATTCTGTTGTCAGGGTATTGGGTAAACAAAATGACAGTAGCAGATAATCAGGTATTAAAAGCAATTGATTTAACAATAAAATCGGTCTCTTTTCAAAAGTTGATGTATCATGAGTTGATGATTTGGAATAATGCTTATTATACTCGTCTGAGGTTACATAAATTTAATCCTAGGAATTCTCCAACTTGTCCATATTGCACAAATCAAACAGTGGATCTTCTTCATATGTTCTGGAGCTGCAAGTGTATATATAAACTTTGGAACTCTCTTAGAACACAACTACAAAAGATGGGTTATCAAAGTTCACCATTATCATGGGAATTTATGATTCTACACGTTCCTCCAAGAGAGCTCTCTAGGTCACAAACTATAATATGTATGAATATTTTTTTGCTGATGAAGTTATATATAGCTACAAATTGGTTAGAACCAGACAAGACATCATGGGATAATTTCAAGCTTGTGGCTATAAAGCATATATTAGCACATAAATTACTCCTGAAGCAAAGTAACAAAAATATTAATAATCCGAAAATATGGGAAAAGGTTTTTAACATTATATTAGCATAATACTGTTATTAGGAATATACTAAAGTCTGGCTGTATATGTGGAGGAAACAATGTTTTGAAAACATGTATGATATGTATGGACGCAAAGTACTTCTACAAATGTTTTGGCTTTGTTTTTCTTCCCTGGTGTCTTTTTTTTTTGGAATAATGACGATTTTTATATGGAAGCATTTCATGTAGATATTGTATATAGTTTTGATAGTAATAGTAGTGAATTATGTGTGTGATTGTATTGTATTTTGAAAATATATATCAATAAAAATTTATTATGGAAAAAAAAAAAAAGACATGCCGCTTCTTCGTTCATCTCTAATACTTAAAACAAGAAGGCTTGGGGCTTCATTCTGATGCTTTATTGTATGTAAATACATCAGGATGGATAGCAGCATCATTAAATATGAATGAACTAGTTAACAAATAGACCTTACAAACATACATGCATTATCTCAACAGCTAACTACAAAATGGCAGTCAGGCTCACACGTGCTCACTACTTATACACTTTTGCAAGTCCTTGGATAGCTTCTTAAAGGTATATACATACACATATTGATCTACACAGCCCATTTGAATGACTATGTTGAAAAACGTTCTTTCTCTCTAGCCACATCCCCAGCCAGTGCCAGTCCTGTGGTCATATCCAGAGCATCTCAATGCCCAGTTTTAACAGTCACAGGTTTTGAGTCATTCTTATATATGGATTGCATTATCTAGCTGTGCTAAGCAGGAAGATGTTCTGATTATTGTTGCTACATTATAGTCAAAGGAGAGAGAATTATCAGCCCAGGTTATCATTTTGGAGAGGCATATTGGCTGTACTATTAACTGAGGGAGAGAGCTACTTACTAAATGTGACAGTCCTATATTTTTTTCCATTTAATTGTAGTCCTTTTCTGCACATTGGTTGTTTACAAGGGTTAATTCCTGTTGAAATGAATCAGTATCAGAGGGAAACTTGACAGTAATGCCCAACTTGCAATTGTCTGCAAATTTAGTTAATTAAAGGTCCTGATTTCTGGTCTGGAGCTAGAGAAATATATGCTGAAAAGAAGGGTACCACTGATGAGACCTGGGCACAATACTAGATGTATTCATACTTTCTTGGGATTTACCTACCAAGTGAATTTTATCTTTCATCCAATGGGCTATCCACCTCACCATGTATGGATATATTTTTCTGACACCATGGGATATAACACTGAATGCTTTGGACAAATCCAAATGAACTGTGTGAACAGAATTACCACTGTTCACAGTGACCCTCTCTCAGGACCTCCTTTTGTCAAAGCCAAATTCAAAAAAATCTAGTCTGATAAGGTTTAAATTTCATAGTTTATGAGGTCAGTTGTGATGCATTCCATGGCTTTTTAAATCATAATTTTCAGACTAATGGGTCTGTCATTTCCCAGGTCAGTTTTAGGGCCACTTTGTGTTGGTTCATCATCACTGTAGTTCACCATGCTTCAAGGTCAAATGCTTGAGCTACTCACATATGAAACAATTTAAGGAGGGGCTCCAAAAATGTGTGCTTGGTGCTATTTATTAGGCATCCAGATTATTTATAAGGCCCCGTGGAAGTGTTACTTTGGTTTTATATGGCATCTTTCACACATCTTCCTTTGTGATATAAGGAAGGTGAAGGATTTCAGGAATTTGTGGAATTAAGTGAGTTGTTTCAGGGGTAATGTTTACACTAAAGCTGTCTGATAGCATGTTTGCTATGCCACCAGGGTCTGAATGGGTGGTGCCATTTTGGAAAAGTTAAGAACACTGACCCCAGGATTCAGCAAGCTCTGCAAGGTGTGCAGGAATAGTGCAAGAGCTGCTGCAGGCAATATGACCGATCTGCGATCCAGGAATGAGATCCCGGGACATGCAAGAGCGCTCCTACACTATTCCTGCACAGACACAGCCCCTGTATGCTAATTACCTCATTTGCTGGTGAAAACCATGCAAATGAGGTGAATTAGCAATCCAGGAAGCAGGCAGGCATCCTTGCAGGACTAGTGTAGACTGCAGAAATGTATTCAGCCAGTAGCTGAATACATTTCTGCAAACTACAAAATGGAGGCATGACAGCTCATAAAAAAACATGTATTATAGGGGTCAGGCATATCCATGCCCAAATATATGGCCATAGGCATGAAAACTAGCTTCAAAATGATAAAAAATAACTTTTTTTGGCCGATTTTGGATGTTTAAGCATAGGGCAGTGTTGCGCAAACGGTATTGCCCCAAAAATAATAAGAAAAGCTGGAAATAAGCTTTTAAACCAAAATCATCATTTTGCCATAATAGTCAATGGTGCATGCATAACACAAAAAGACCATGGAATAGTGGTTGCTAAGGGGGAAGGCTGAGTGTCAGTTTTGTAACCATGCATTAGCAGTCAGTTCTATGTAAATGAGGGGAATGATACTGAATCATAGATTTCTCCTCAGTGCTAGCTTACACCCAACCATATAGGTGCAATAACACCATGGTGTAAGCCTAAGACCTAGATGACCTCATGAGGGGGAGTGTCATGACTGCTGTAAGCTTATTGGAGCACAGTGGCCTGTGTTTGCCCTTAGCTAAGCATAGCTAAGGAAGGGGGTGTGTCTGAAGCTGCCTAGCAATGTTTACATTGCCTAAACGGGTGTGCGCATTGTGCACTGGGTTTTAAACAAAACAAAAAAAAAACATGAAATAGCAGCTCCATTCATATCTAAGCACTGGGTTTGTGTGGTGCATCTCGGGGCTTAAACAGGAAGGCAATGGGAAGGTTAAAACAGCAGTAGGAAGGTAATCAAGGAGAACTAGCTTAGCTGGCACATAAAATGTATCAGAATCAGCCAATTACACAGACAGCAGCCCAGCCCAGCCCAGCAAACTACTATAAACTATGCAAACACCTTTTCCTCTGTTTTTTTCCCACAAACTCTACACCACCGGTGTACACAAACAGGGAAATTTTTCCTAACAAAACCAGCAAACGATAGGGGCTGCTGTCTCTCTCATCAAAATGTGGAAGAGGCTGAGGGTGGTGAGGATGAGAATGCTGATGACCAAGCCACAGTGAGGAGAAGGAGAAGATTGTACAGACCCAGGGTAACCTACCAAGGGCTACATGAGCTGGAGATAGTGGAGAACTATAGGGTGGACAGGATCCTCCTACAGCAAATTGTTGAGCTGTGCCAGCCACATCTGATACACAGAACCAACAGAGGGGAACCCATCCCAGTGGATATCAAGGTATGTGTAGGCTTAAGAATACTAGCTACAGGTACCTTTCAAAGGCCAACTGGGGTTATCATGGGGATCTCACAGGCATCAGCATCCAGGGTACTCCACCAGTTCCTGGATGCCATGTCAGCACATGTGGTGAGCACATATATTTCCACAACACCCATGAAGCGTTCACCAGCAATATGCATCTCTTCCACCAAATAGCAGAATACCATGAGATAGTGGGTGCTATAGACTGCACACACATGCACATCAAAGCACCACCCAGTGAGCGGGGTAGGGTCTACATAAACCACAAGGGCATCCGCTCCATCAACTGACAGGTTGTGTGCGATGCCCAGGGCATTATAATGAATGTGTGTGCTGGCAGCCCTGGAAGCTATCACGACTCCCACATCTGGCATATGACACAGCTATACCAGAGATTAGCCAATGGGGACATCCCATATGGCCACCTAGTGGGTGATGCTGGTTACACATTGGAGCCATGGCTGATGACACCCATCAGAAATGCACACACATTTGTACAAGAACTCCATAATGAGGCACATGCACAAACCAGAATCATAACAGAGCATGTGTTCGGGATGCTCAAGTCAAGGTTCCAGTGCCTGGACATATCCGGTGGAGCCTTGCAGTATTCTCCAGCTACATGTACCCAAATTTTCATCATATGTGCCATGCTACACAATATGATCCTGCGGAAACAGCTGCAGCAGGAACAGCATGGGGCAGGGCCACACAGACCCCCACTATTGCCAAGGCCAACACAGGCACAGACTGACTCAGAGGCAGAACATCCTGAGCCTGCCCCTGTAGGCAGAAGGAGGCATTCCCAGTATGCCCAGGCTTTGGCAAAGAGGCAATGCATAGCACATACACTGACACAGTAGGAGCCCAGGGAATGACACCTTTCTCTGGCTCGCACATACAGTAAAAGGGATGCCAAACATGACACTACCTGTGCTTAACCATGTATAGGAAGTGTACTACATGCACCCGACATAGTCAGCACTCCAGCCCCACCCTCAATACTGGCGCAGCCACAAGGTAAGTCACTCTCCCTATCAATTGCTGAATGGAGTAGTATGTTCTGCTACTTGTAGCTATGGCACAGATGTGAGCATGTAAGGGAATCAGGTGGCTGAATGGGATGGCAACAGATAGTAGACACCTCTATAGGCAGCATGAAATTCATAACAAATACTGGTATCAACATAGTAGGCAGTACTAGACAAGGTGGCAAATCCCACTGCAAGACATGTGGTGGGACAAATATGTGTCCATAGGACGCATATCAGTGAGGCATACATACCTAACAACAGCCAGCAGGACAGGTGTAGATGACCACAAAGAAAGGCTGTGCTAAAGCCTCCAATTGATGGCAATGGAGAACAGCCCACCTCCAGACCTACACAGATAGACTACAACTGGTCAGGCAGTTGGATATTAGTTCTGAAGGGTAAGAAGTCCGAAACTGAAAAGTAGGTCAATAAAACCTAAGATCTCTACTCCACTGATATGCCTCTAGTCTGCATGATAGGTCAGAATACAGAATGAAATGGAAGCCAACAGAGTACCTGAAATACCAGTACAGTAATAGCAAATGTTTACAGTTGTCAAGTGTGCCCCCCCACAATCCTACATAGAAATGTAGTAACATGTACGTGTGGGTATAATACCAGTGGAGCACAGATTACCTGAGCTGGCTAAATTTAGCAGGATAGCTTGTTGTCCATGTCCAATATGCAGGGCTCTGTGTGTTAGGTTGTTGTGTGTTGTATATTGTGTGGAAGTAGTCAGCATGTAGGCATGAAGGGTTGTGTCCCAGTGGCCTATGGCCAGTACTGTTGATGACAAGGCCAAGTTCTGACAACTACAGTGCCAAACACAAGGTATCCTAGCAAGACCCAATCCAGCAGTAATCCATACTAATTGTTCGGATGTAATATCTGTCACCATCTCAAAGATAGACATGGCATGAATGTGGGCCCAGACATACACACAGTACACAGGTGGAAGTACGCTAGACAAAAAGTGTATAAAATGTTACTGTCAAATGGACACACCTTTGAAATTGTACATGCAGGTTAGCAGCACATTAGTTGTCTGTGTAGTATGGCATACTGATGTAGTCTGGCCAAACACTGGCAGACCACAAAAGGCACAGTTATGAAGTACTGAGAAACTGCTGATGTCCCCTACATAAGCTAGCATAAGGGGAATGCCCCACGTATAACTGTGAGTCAGCTGCAAGAAGCTTCCATAGCACACATGCACTCAGCTCACCCCACCACCAGCAACAGGTTCATCACAGGTCATATCCCTGCTGTTGGGAATGAGTACAGCATGACCCTCCACTTCTGTATGGGAATACCCACAGAATGCAGCATGTTGAAGAGGGGTTCCATGCAGGTGTGTCCCTAGCTGTAAGCAGCACCCTGCCAGTATCTACACCAATGGATTAATAAGGAAAGAAACTGTTGCCATTAACACCTTCCACACCTACCCTGTCACCACAGGGTAATCCTGTGGCTTGCAGGCTGGGACTGTAGGAGTGACAGAATGCACTGGCCTGCTACAGATGGCCTGCATCACTACCAAATGTCCTACAGTCCTCTGTCAAAGGCCTGTGTCTCACCCATACTGCCATTTTTAATTACTCCCAAGTTTTTGGGGTTTCTAATACTATGACGGGAATGGACCCCATTACTAAGTCAAAGTACGATTAAAGTTCTTGAAATTAGTATTGTTTCACTCTGTGATGTTAGCCAAAAGTGCTCTTTGCAGCACCAGCAATGTGCCCGCTAATGACTCCTGCAATTTGTATGATTTTACATGACTTGGTAACATATCTAAATACGATTGTAAATTCTTTTTTATAAGACCAGTTGCTCCTACTACTATTGGAGCTGCCTGGGTATCTTTCTTCCACATGGCTCTCATTTCTGCCTGCAGATCGAGGTATTTTATGACTGTGTCTCTCTGTACGCAAGACACTCTAGTCACTAGGTGTGGAAATTTCTATGATCAATGCTACTTTTGTCTTCTTTTCTTGGACCACTATATCTGGTTTTCTAGCATCTATCTTTTGGATTGTTGGTATTGGGTGATCCCATGTGATGTAAACTTCATCATTTTCTATGATTCTCTGTGGCTCATGTTTCTAGTGCTTTTCAGCCACTTCGATACCATAATATTTGCACAATCTCCAGTGTATCAATCTCGCAACATTATTATGCCTTTCAGTATACAGTCCCTCTGCCATTAGAGTCGCAACCAGCAATGAGGTGTGTGATTGCTTCCAATTTGGTTCCACAAAATCTACATATGTCTGTTTCTCCCACATGTTCAATGGACTTAATAAACCAGCATGTACGTAGCCCACTATCTTGGGCTGCCAATATTAACCTTTCATTTCTTGATGTAAATTCACCTCTCCTTAACCATTCCTGCATTTGTTCTTGATCAACATGAGGCTCTTCCAGAAGTTTTTTATACTTGCAACTATATTTATGTTTATTCCACATTTCTTGCCTTCTCACCTGGTCTTTCACCTTATATTCATTCTTTTGTTTTTTAGCACATTCAGTTGCTGTCTGGTTTTTATCCACTTCTGGTTTGATTTCCATTCCTGCTTGATGTCGATATGCTTCTGCTAAATTAAGCAGAGATGTCATCTTAGATTTATTCTCCTCATGTTTCAAAACTTTCACCACATTTGGATCTTGTGAGGTCAGTAGATATGTGTGCTGTCCCACGATTGCAGATCTATACATGTAATCAATTTCAAGGAGGCCTCTCCCTCCTTCAGAATGGGGAATATATAATCTTGGTATACTCTGATTTTTATAAATCATTTGGTGAGCATGAAGCATCCTTCTTGTTTTAGTATCCAGTCAATCCAACACTTTTTTGGGCCAGTCAATCACTCCAAAACTATAAGTTATGACAGGAAGAGCAAATTGATTTATAGCTTGGATCTTGTTCCTAGGTATCAATGCTATTTTCAGAATGAATTTAAGTCTTCTAAAGTACTCCTTACTAAACTTTATTCACATTTGTTCATGTTTTATTGCTGATCCTTCATCAATTCCCAAGTATTTATACACCCCGTCTTGCTCAAGTTCTTTCATATGACATTCTTGTCCAAAACTGATGTTTTCCTGGTGCTGCAATTTTCCTTTTTTAAAGGTTGCTTTTGCACATTTATCAAGACCAAATGACATTCCAATATCATCTGAAAAAGTTTTGACAACCTGCAGCTGTGCTTTCAGTTCCTCATCTGATGAGCTATACAATTTTAAATCATTGACAAAGAGAAGATGAGAAGTCATTAGACTTTGTTGTTTTCTAGAAGCCAAATTATAGCCATGGCCTAAGCTGTTAAGTAAACAGCTTAATGGGTTAATGGCAAGGCAGAATAGCAAGGGTGACAGAGAGTACTGCCAATATGTTATCTCATGGAGTCCCAAATAATGACATAAGTTCACAGAACACAAATGCAAGGCCATGTTGACAAATCCCAGTAGCATGTCCACCATGTCCTACTGCATGAATTGTGGACCAACCCCTAAATACCTCTGGGATGAAGTGATAACTATAGGGATACTTATCAGATACTCATTGCATAATGTTTGGAAGAGGATAGAATAACCGGGGGGGGGGGGGGGTAGAAGCATGGACGCCATTGAATGCGTGAAGTCTGGAACTCTGATGTGTGCCCATACAATCCCTGCCTGCAAACCCACAAATGGGTGGCTACAAACCTGTTTGTAAACCACAATGTGAAGGGGAAATGGCCAGATATATGAGCCCTGCCCCTGGGTAACCTGTGTGAATCTGCACAGCTGAGAGGTATGGCCACAGCAGCATATGGCCATTCTGTCATGTCGATAGATGTACAAGCAGGGGATCATCAGCCACCACAGTACCAAGGTGCTGGACCATTTACACAGACCCATCAACAAGTGTCTGCAGCTCCCCCTCCATAATGGCATGAGTGTGCAAGAATATGTAGGATGCAGACCGCAATACTGAGCACAGCTTCATTCATCTTGTATTCCCCAGGAAATTACTGTGAGCAAATAAGTATATCTGTCAGTAGTTGACATAATACATCACAGTGTAAAACTGTACATATGTCTGAATATCTCTGCTAACACCAAAGCCATGTAGCACAAGCAGCACAGACATGATTAGTTACAGTATCCCACTATCCTTTGTCCATTTTGACTCCATATTGTCAACCTATCTACAGATATCCTGCAGAAACAGGTTACTAGCTGTAGGTGTAGAACAGAAATGCCTGCACTGGAGTACAACCTACCTGGAATGGATTCACACATTCAATACAGAAGGCCATACTGGGCATGCTCCCACACTTAGAGAAACGAAGCCCATGTCTGACAACAACATACAGAAGGGTCATACTGGGCATGCTCCCACACTAGAAATGAAGCCCATGTCTGACAACAACAGTGGACTATACATATCTGTCAGTCGCAGATTTCTGTGCACACGCACCACATTGCGCACCAGTCATGCTTTGCACACACATTAGATAGGAATGCACACAAATATCCAAGGACAACACACTGTAATAGGTCAAACATACACAAACAGTGATGTGGGGAAGAGAGAGACAGACAGCGAGAACGAGCTTCCCATCATGAGGCCTGTCCCACTCATTACACATTCAATTGGCCAATATGACATGATGTGCCAATGTCTATCACTGTAGGACTTTTGCTTCTGGTAGCCCTCAGCACTATAGTATCTGTGGTGCTTGTGATAACTGGAATCTTCTCCCTAATGACCTCTCCTCACTTACTTACTTATCACTCTTCAAAAGCAGACTTAAACTTTACCTCAAATCATACTGGCTATGCCCCTGTACCAAACTGGATTAGTCATCTATCTCTTTAAACTTGACCTTGCCTATCCTGTGCTTACTATCCACTGTTACATCTTCCTTCTTATTATATTTTTCTCATGTCTCCCTATTTTACGCCATTTTGCTCCTCTTTACATACCTTTTTTTCAAGTTAATTCTTAGTAACATCACTACACAACTAACTTCCTTTCTCTACTATTGACTTTACCTGTACGATGTCCCTGTACCTTTCAGTTTCCACTGTTTATGACTCTTGTCCTCTTTACACACCCTGTGCTAACCTCTATGCTTTACAACACATATTACCATTGCTTGATTATTTTTATTATATTTTTATTATATTTGCTATTTTTTATTACAAATGTTGCTTTTTGTTGTTTGTAATTGTATTTGTATTTTATCATGTCTTGGAGCTTATCTCCCCGGGCCTCTACTGGAAATGGACATATATCTAGTTAGACTAGCCCGGTCAACAAATGTAAAATAAAAAAATAAAATAAATAAAACATGACAGTACAAGTCACTATTCATCTAGCAGTCATATACACAGTCCTGTCAAATGTAAAGTTGTGAGTGACGGAGTGTTGTGTGTGTGTTTCCAGAGGAATGGTTTATGGCCCACACACACTGCACTCCCCATTGCCCTAGTTTAGCTAGCCTGCTGATGTCAGTCATCTTGAAATACCCCTTTGGAACCAGATCATTGCTCTAAGCTCTGTGGCACATGCAATAACTGCATAATGCTATAGTGTGATGTACTAGTTGGGTTGGAGTTCTAATCCCAGACATGACAACTGTGAAACTCTGTGTGTGTAGAGAGTAATGCTTTTGAGGCCATTCACAGCCACTACACCTCCCATTGCCCTACTTTAGCACGCCTGCTGATGTCATTCACCTTGAAATACCCTTTTGGACAAGCACTAGCCCTATAAATTTTTTTTATTATAATTGGCTTTTGTAATACTTGCTGTTTTATAATATCTGTAATAACTTCTGTTTTAACTATGTATGCTTTCTTGGAGCTTTTCTCCCCGGGCCTATACTGAAAATGGACATGCATCCAGCTAGACTAGCCCGGTCAACAAATGTAAAATAAATAAAATAAATAAATAAAAATAAAAATAAGCTCCATGGCGTGTGCGAAAACTGTGTAATGCTATAGTGTGATGTACTACCTAGGTGGGAGTTCTAATCCCAAACGTGGGACCTGTGTCTGTAGAATCAATGATTTTGAGGCCAGTCACAGACCTCTCATTGCCCTATTTTAGCAAGCCTGTTTATGTCATTCACCTTGTAATACACCTTTGGATAAAGGCTAGCTCTATAAGCTCTATGGTGTGTGTGGGATGACTGTATAATGCTGTAGTGTAACTTGCTAGTTAGGTAGGAGTTCTAGTCCCAGACATGGCAACTGTAAAACTCTGTGTGTGTGCTTGTGTGTAGAGAGTGATGCTTTTGAAGCCATTCACAGTCACTACAACTCCCATTGTCCTACTTTAGCAAGCCTGCTGATGTTCTTCACCTTGAAATACCCCTTTGGACAATGGTTAGCCCTATAAGCTTTGTGCCATGTCCAAAAACTGTGTAATGCTGTAGTGTGACATACTAGTTAGGTATGAGTTTTTATCCCATCCCTGGAAACTGTGCGTGTGTGCAGAGAGTAATGCTTTTGAAGCCATTCACAGTTACTACACCTACCATTGCCCTACTTTAGCAAGCCTGCTGATGTCAGTTACCTTGAAATACCTCCTTGGTCAAGACTCAGTCCTGTAAGCTCCATGGCACGTGCACTAACTGCATAATGCTACAGTGTGATATATTAGTTAGGCAGGAGTTCTAATACCAGACATGGCAACTGTATGTGTAGAGAGTAATGCTTCTGAGGCCATTCACAGTCACTACCACCTCCCATTGCCCTACTTTAGCAAGCCTGCTGATGTCAGTAACCTTGAAATACCTCTTTGGACAAAATTCAACCCTGTAAGTTCCATGGTGCATGCCATAACTGTGTAATTCTGTAGTGTGATGTACTAGTTAGATAGGAGTTCTAATCCCAGACATGGTAACTGTGAAATGTAGTGTGTGTAGCAAGTAATGCTTTTGAGGCCATTCACAGTCACCACACCTCGCATTTCTCTACTTTAGCAAGCCTGCTGATGTCAGTCACCTTGAAATACCTCCATCGACAAAATTCAGCCCTGTAAGCTCCATGGTGTGTGCAATAACTGTGTAATGCTATAGCGTGATGCACTAATTAGGTAGAAGTTCTAATCCCACACATGGCAACTGAGAAGCTTTGTGTGTGGGTACAGAGTAATGCATTTGAGGCCATTCACAGTCACTACACCTCCCGTTGCCCTACTTTAGCAAGCCTGTTGATGTCATCTACCTAGAAATATAACTTTAGAAAACTGCTAACCCTATAATCTCTGTGGTACATGCCATAAATGAGGAACAATATAGTAGCAGTAACTACACAGCAATGGTTTGAATCTCATCTGTGGCAAGTGTTTGTATGTGAACCTTAAAGATTTTGTCCCCATTTACAGCCAGTACACATCTCAGAGCCTGACTTTAGCACAAGTATCTGTTGCAAAGCCCAAACCATGTCAGGTCAGTGGTGCATGTGGTAAATGTGTAACATAATGATCGATAAAGGTTGTTAGAGGTTTGAACCTCACCCCTGGAAAATGTAAATGTGCGATTAGGGTAAAATAAGTTTTGGAATCTCTCACTCACTACATCACCCAATGCCAGTATTTACAAGGGCTGGTGATGTTCCTTACCTTAGAAGTACCTCGGGATAACATCCATCCAAAAAGCTATGTGGCACATGTAATAAATGTGGTACACTGTAATAACAATACATACCTAGATAGGGGTTTGAATTTCAGTACTGGCAAGTGTGTGTGTGTGTGTGTTTGTGTGTATGTCTGTCATTAGTATCCTGTGTGGAGGTTGCTGTGATTGCGTAATGAAAGGATGCATTGTGGGGTGGGTTTTGCTAAATTATTATATTGAGGACCTACTATATGTCACAATGTAAACCTTACAAGGTCAACAGATGTTAAACAGCAGAGAGGCTGGTATAGATAATCGATAGCCCTACATGTGACATTATGGATTGGGGAACAATATAGGCAACCCTTGTATTACTCAGAGAACACTCTCCACCTATGTCTCATACACAAGCACACTTGGCTAGGCAACAACCACTATGATGGTAGTTCTCTGCCTATTGCCCACAGATAGTAACCACGGTGTGACTGCAGTGGACTACATGCCTGTTGACCACAACACTGCCACTGATATCAGAATGTACTGTGATGTGTAACATCTCCTGACTGAGTGTGTGTTATCCAACAAGTAAAAGGACATGGCACCCTGTTCCATCCTTACAACAGGCAAATAAATGCTTACAGTGGTCCTTTACTATGTTCACCATTGAATGCCTGCAACAAATGTAGAGTCTGCAAATGTAACCCACAAAGGGAATACCATGACCTATACACATGCCCTGTATGGACAAATGCCACTAACTCCACTGAATACCTGTATCATGCTCTCATTGTAGGTGCAGGCACAACCTCAGTTCCATAGCCAGGTCTCACCACATGAGGTCAGGAATGTCACATCAGATGATAACAATCTGTTCACACAACATGCCCCAGAGACCTCAAGTACATTTCCACACATCACAGAACATGCATGTGGGACATGTGCACAACACAGACACTGTCCATGTTATGGAATACAGATCACATACATGGCAAGCAGTGCACAGCACTGACCACCCACAATAATAACCCAGATGAGTGGATGGCGAATACAGTACCGACCTGTGTGGGCCAATCCAGGGACTACACTCCTAAGCCACACTGGAGACGATTGTCATGTGGCCTGATGCCAAGGTATTCCCGTTGCCTAGCCTTGTACAGCCTTCAGGCACAGTCAGCTACTACTAACGTAAAGCAATGAACCTATGCATGTCAGTACTAGCAAGTGTGATTGTGTGTGTGTGTGTGTGTGTGTATGTGTGTGTGTGTATGTGTGTGGAGATTAAGGATTTTAAAACCATTCATATTCACTACACCTCCTATTGCCATATTGTAGCATGCCTGCTGATTTTAGTCACCTTGAAATAACCATTTGGTCATATATCAGCCTGATAAGCAATGTGGCGCATGCGATAACTGTGTAATACTGTAATATAGCAAACTAGTTATGTAGGAGTTCTAATCCTGACCCTGCCAACTGTGATAATGCGTGTGATTCTCTGAGAGAGTATGGTTATGTCTTCCTTGACCCCTGCTTTTGTGGACAGTCACATGTACTACACTTCCCGTATCCCTCCTTTATCACTGCTGCTGATGTCACTCACCTTAAAAATACCTTTGGACAGTTCTCCAACATGTAAGCTCAGTGGTGTGTGCAATAACTGCATTACAGTGGAATATCAATGCATAGTCAGGTAGGGTTTGAAACTCACTACTAGTAAGTGTGTGTTATCAGTGCCCTGTGTGGGTTTTGGGATGATTGTGTAATGACAGGGTCCATTGCAGTGTGGGTTTTGCCACATCATTATATTGAGGAGCTACATGTCCCATTGTCAACATTACAAAGTCAACATTTTCCAAACATTGTAGAGACTGTTATCAACAACCCACATCCATAAATGTGTACAGCCATGTGCAATTACCATGTGACAGTATGGATTAGTACACAATATAGGCAACCGTCATAATGCCCAGATACCACTCTCCACACATGGATCATACACAAACATGCTTGGCTCTTACTCTCCTACTCCCTTCCTTTCTCACTTTGTCTCTGGCTGTCTCTCTCACTCCCTGTCTGGTGGATGTGGAAAAGTACACCTACTTTGCGTAGGCAGCAGCTTGAGTTTTGTAAGTGATGCTCATGATCAGCTGATGGACTGTGCACAAATTGCAGTCCCTCACTAGCTAATTGCATGTGGAACAACTGTGGCATCATTCCTATAGTAAATTGCATGGAAATACACTCCTATAACTAAGCACTTCATGTGGGTATTGGCCTTTTTCCTTCACTGTGAGCAGGACTTCATGTGGGTGGTTGACAAACAGCATCACAGAGGGTAGTTGGATATACCTCTTACTACATACACTGTGGAGACAGGCCAACAAACAGGAGGGGTATGTTCCAGACATGGGGACAGAGTGTAAGTATTGCTCTTTTACATTTGAAGTAATGTTGGTTTAACAGGGTTTGTGTGGATATGGCTGTTCTACATGACTTAATATATGTCATGACAGTGTTATGTGGTTGAGGAAACTCTCACCTGTAGGGCTATTTGCAGACTGGCCAGTTTTGGAGTTTTGCATGTGTTGTGTTACTCACACATTTCCTATATTTAGAAATGCAGTAGCATACTCTGAGAATTGCAATCAGTACATGGTGACATCCATGTGAGTTACTGACTTCATATCCCTCAGAAGACATATGTCACAACAAACCCTGTTACACCAGTAAATGTATGGGTTTATCACAGTAACATGTCAATATTGGCCCTGTGTTTGTGCCTCCAGCCACAACACTGTCAACCTTTTTTTACATATGTCATGAAATATGAGGTGCATATGAGTTCCAGATCCTGGATCGCATAGACATGGCTGATCTTGAAGGAGACATCCCGAATATTCTGGAGAAACATGAACTCATGTGGCAATTAAAGCTGAACTCTTTTAGAAAGCCTGGACTAAACTACTACTGTTCAATTAAAAGTGCACTGGAACTTAGAAAATTGCCACATTGTTTACATGACTAATTGTATTTTATTTTGTTTTCTACAAATTGGTTTTAAATACCATTTTAAATCATTTGAAATTTAAGTGTATATTTTGTTTCCATCATCATACATACATTTTTTCGTATTTTTATTTTTTTCTGGTTCTCTTTTTTTTCCACTTTATTCAAAATGATGGTAATAACAATACTAACTAATTATACAATTATATAGGTTTTTATGGTTCTTGTACACAGACCTGAAGAAGTCTAGAAGGACGAAAGCGATCTTTGTTAACAATAGGCTATGAAAATAGAAAATGATTTTTACATGCAAAATGTATATGTATATATATTTATATATAATATTTGATCACAAAATGAACTAAGGTTGATATATTTCACAAACCAAAAAAAGTTATTGGAATAAATTTCATTAAAGCAAGGCTTTTATTTGCATCATGGGGACCAGAATGTCACAAATGTTTACTGTACATCATTGTTTTACACCATACCTGAAAAAAATTTTTTTAACTTGAGGAAATTTTTCATTGATGCTTTCAGGACTTAAAAACTAAAGACTGATATTTTCCCCCATTTTTTAATCGT